>NC_091822.1:158826449-159028949 GCF_038994185.2 Dermacentor albipictus
GACTCCGGTAGTTTTGACCACCTGGGGTTCTTTAACGTGCACCTAAATCTAAGTACACGGGTGTTTTCAATCAATTCAACGTCTAGTCATGATGTCATGATGCCCCCATGCATGCGCCTGCTCTGTACTTCAATTTAAACTAATCAGTACGAAAAAAGCAACACGGTTACTTGCTAGGGCACTCTGACGCTTGTTGGTATTCATTTCTAGGATTCGTAGGCTTTGAAGCTTCACTCAACGAAAGAAAGAAACGAGTCGTCGCCAATGTCACGTGACCATTAAGATTTCGCTTTGACGTGTCGTTTACGTGCCACACGCTCTTGGCACCGGGTCACGAATACCATTCCTACTTCGCGGATTGCCCGTCCCGGCGAATGGCTTCTGTTTTGAAAGCTAACGCCGCAAAAAACAAAAAAGCGTCCCGACCTTGATTCTCGGCTTTAGGGGGTTCAGCCAACTCGGCCACCTTACATCACCGGCGCTTGCACTTATGCCCGCACCGCAATCGTCGCGAGTACGGGAGTCGCGGAGCGAGCTTTGTGACGGTTGCGCACGCGTTCTTGCGCATGGAGACGGCTTGTTTGTGAGTGTGCACGCGTATACGCGGCGTCGTGTTTGCACGGGTCACATTAATGCGGCGCACTAGATACACGCCCGAGGACGGCGGATCCGCGCTGCCAGCCCTCCTACCCTGCATGCCGGCCGTGCCCCCGGTCCTTAACGCGCGGAAATCTGGGCCGCGCGCCGTGTACGGGAAAGTCACGCCGGGGTCGTGTCGTGTGTTCGGCACCGCGTCTTGTGGTCGGGGGACACGTCGTTCGCTCCACTGCGGGCTGCGTGGCGCTGATGGGAGAGCTTTCACTGTTGTCGCTTTCTTTTTTTTTCCTTGGCTTCCACCGCCAAGAGAAACTCGAACGCGTGAAACGTGAACACGAGGGTGTCTTATCTAACGAGGTCAAGATTGGAGTTCCATTACTAAAGAGAGAGAGGGAAGGGAAGACGGAAAGGCAGGGAGGTTAACCAGACTGAGTCCAGTTTGTTACCCTACACGTGGGGAGGGGAATGGGGAGTGAAAGAGGGAGAGAGAGAACTTAGGTGTAGGATGTCTATAGTCGGGCACTCAAGTCTGTTGCCCTCAGGTAGCGAAAAAGCGCTCGAACTGCTTTCTGGGCCAATGAACTGTGAGGCCAGGCTCCCAAGATCTTCGCTTCCGTAAATGGCCTGTCATCCAGTCTATTCAAGGCACACTGGAGAGTCTGACGTTGATTATCGAAGCGAGAACAGTGGCACAGAAGGTGACTGATGGTCTCTTCACACTTGTCCATTACCAAAGAGAAGAACTCTAAGGTGTCCAGGTAAATATGGCCCGACTCTATGTTGTGGATGGATCGTCTATGCCTTTTTTAGACGCACGCACGCACGCACAATCGACCAATCTTCCTCCCCTGCAGACGCACAGGTGAAGGTAAATAATATATGGTTTGCTAGCAGGGCACGTAAGCGAACTAAAAAAAAGTACCGGTCTACTTTTGCCGCGTAGAAGACGATAAAAAAAATGGCCGACAGATAAGCAGACTGACAACCCGAGAATGAATAACAGAGCTTAAGGAATCGTGGACGTAAAAATTGACGTCGTCGCCGATGCCAATAAACAGAAGCAGAAGGGCAATCCTCGCATCTGGAAGTAGGACATCGCAATATCACCACGTACTTGCGTGTAGCTGACCGCGTATCACGCCGTAATTGGCACGATAGATTTTCTTTGCGTTCCGCGGTATGCTCTACAGAACTGATATTCCCACTCTCGACTAGCCTTCTCCATTACTCTGAATCGTACTCTGATAAACGTTCTTACGTTACAGCTGTTCGTAAGAACACGTGCCAGCCAATCGTGACCTTGGAAGTATAATCAACGAAGACGAGCCGGCCAGTGAGAAATTGAAACTACCAACTAAATCCTGCGTAAATTCTAGTCCAGTTCCCGTATCCACAAAATCCGCTTACACTAGAATTGTTCGTAAGAGTAAATTTCACCGAATGATGATTCTGGAGACAATATGGTGAAGGCGACCAGTTGATCGGCCCGCAGAACACTTAGAAACAAAAAGTTCGGCAGCACGTTGCACTCCCGTAACACGTAAAGGCGAGAGCCCGCTGCACAAGTGGTAATGCATTAAGCATACGATCGAGCCGCAATGTCAACTAAACGTGTGGCGCTGTAGGTCGACCTCCTCAACGACACATGCGAACACTTAATGCACTACCCAAAGGTTATTTCGCTCTTCCTTTCGTTCTCTATTTCTTTCGTGTTTTTTCTTTGTTATTTCGTTCGTTTTCTTTCTTTCCTTCGTTCTTTCTTTCTGTCGTTTCTTCAGCCACATTCAACCATAGCATATTTCTCTTTGTTGATTACGGGGATATGAGCCATACCTGGTATGGTATGGTATGGTATGGTATGGTATGGTATGCTATGGTATGGTAAAACTTTATTCAGGTCCTTCGGAGCGCGCGTCAGCACGTAGCTGGCAGCTCCGACGTCGGCACAGAAAGGCCGAGCCTCTCTGCTGCGTCGCGGGCCCGATGGACAGCCCGTAGCTGTGCCTCAAGATCGGGGCTGCTTTAGGGCTACCTTCCGAGGACGTGGCGTCGTCGCGTAACGCGGGGCACCGCCAGAGCATGTGCGACGATATTTCTTTTGCATCACTGAATGTTCGCATCACTGGACTAGACGCTGCTTTTGTCGTGTAAGAGCCGTTGCAACGAGCCACTTGAATGAATGAACGAACTTTATTCCCCTTTTAAGAGAGGGGAGGGGCCGGGGTGGAGAGAGGGAGGTCTAAGTACTCCAGTGCCAGCAGGCGTACGTCATCACATTACGTGGCTAGACGTCCGTCTACCAGTCGTGGTAGGTCTCCGCTACGAAAGCCACTTGAGGCCTTCGCCTTCAAACGAAGGAAGGAAGGAAGGAAGGAAAAAGTGGAGAAGGAAAGGCAGGGAGGTTAACCAGTTTAGCTTAACCGGTATGCTACCCTACACATGAGAGAGGGATGGGGGCGATGAAAGATGGGGAAGGGAGAGAGAGAGAGAGCACATAGCACAGCACACACACACATCGTCCGTCAGAGTCCATCAATCTTAAAACGAAATTACGAACTCAGCCTCGGGTCTTTCGGCGTGCAAGTGTTTGATCGCGGAAGCCGCGCGAAGCAGGGCAAAAACGAACTCGCAACAAACAAAAAAGGGGGAGGCGTGCGCGTAGCCCGCGAAAATACGGCGTAGCGGAAGGCGGCGGAGGAGGGGGAGAACGCGAGAGACAGAGAGAGGCGCGCGGAATTATGACACCACGCCGCATTACCGGAGAGGAGACGGGCACCTGGATTTCCCATGGTGGCACGTTTCTGCTGCGGCCGCCCCCAAAACACGAAGCACTGTCTCACGAAGCGGCAAAAGGAAGAAAAAAAGGCAGATGCGCAGAATATATATATATATATATATATATATATATATATATATATATATATATATATATATATATATACAGAGAAAAAGGGACAACGAAGCTTAATGGTGACGACGCGTCCGAAGAAAGGCGCGCAGAGCCGCAGAGGCGCTTCGTCGAGCGAAGGCAGAGAAAGAAAATGAAGTAAGGGAAAAAAAAAACGCAAGGAACTAAGGAAACACTGAAAGGAGCAAGGAGCAAAAGAAAGAAAGGGACAGAGAGAGGGAGAGAGACGCGGGCATACCGGATCGGTTCTGAACGGACCTGCCGAAACGGCTTCCGTCCACGCCACGCTCCGAGCAGTGGTGCGGCTTCCGCATCTTGCAAAAAGCGCGCGCTCAGGTCGGTCAGGCCACGAGCCGCTCCTCGGTATTTTATTCGCGCGTCAGCGGGTGGCTGACCCGCGCATGGGCGGTTGTAAAAAAAAAAAAAATGCTTCCACGGCGTGTTTCTTTTTTTCTCTCCTCTCCGATCCTCACCACAACGCGATGGAACGTTCTTTTTTTTTTGTTCTTTCCTGCGGTCCAAGAAAGTGTCTATAATGGTAGACGCGCGTTTTCAGCAAATGCATTCTCAGTGCTCTTTCTGCTATGCGCTTCAGCAATTCTTTGGGCGAAGGGAAAGAAGCCTCGGTTCTTACCGAGACGACAAAAATTATGGAGCCTTTCTATTTATTCAGAAAAACTCGCTGGTACTCTCGGTTCGGTACGCTCTAGCGAATGTGATGAGTTGGCAGTGCTCGCGCCTCTCTATCATTCGATAGGCGCATTGATTGACTGATTGATTGATTGATTGATTGATTGATTGATTGATTGATTGATTGATTCATTAATTCATTCATTCATTCATTCATTCATTCATTCATTCATTCAGCACGGGCAGTCACAGAATGGCATGGAGTTTCGAGTTACGATGATTGTCAGTCCACCTCACATCTGTATGAAACTCCTACTGTCACCCCGACGTTTTCTATCACCCCGACGTTTGCAGGGTCGGTCTATAACTATATCGCGTTAAAACTTTTCTGAAGCCGCATACCCTACTTTGGTAACGGTAAGCTTCACACCTACGGCTTTGCGCAGACTGTCACGGTGTTACAGAGCACATTGCCACGTCAACGATCATCAGACCGCATCATGTCCGTTGAGCTGTCCGTATCAGCGACCACGTCGCCAAAGGCGTAAGCAAGGTCAACCCGAACTTCCGTGGCACTGCTACTGGCAGTGTTGCCTGTGATACCGAACTAGTTCAAGCGGGCAAAATTTTCAGCGCTTGCGAGAACTAAAATTATTGACTACAGGTGTAATCTTCTGTAACCCGACAATAAGATGCAAACGCACAGTCTGAGGGCAGAATAAGTTTGACTGCCAAACGACAGTGGCAACGAAGGTCGTGTCCATGGCGTAAGAAAAGTTTGTTTCTTACGCCATTGTGGCGTCAATGTTTGGAATAAGAAATCGTTCGTTCCTTCCGGCTGCCTCACGTAAGACACGTGGGTGGCCTGGCCGCCGAAATTCCAACGGCACGTTGGCACCTCATTTCTATACCCAGCCGTCAACTTCGAAAAGTGGCAGCGTTAAACAAAATAAAAAATACGGCAAGAAAAAAAGGTATCCGATATCTGCGAGACCATTAGCCACCCCTGCTGGAAGGTGACGGTCAGCAGCATGCTTCTACGGTCGAGGGGAATCGTTCAGCCGTCCTACTCTACTCGTGTTCTTTTTTCTTTTCTTTTTTTTTTCTTCCTTCGACAACGATTTTCTACTTGAGAACATCCAGTGTACTTTTCTTCCATTTCACGGTCGACCGAGCCACGAGGTGGTCATCAGGCACAAAAAAAAAGGACCCGCTGAGTCCGCATACCGGAAGAGATGAAACTAAATAAATAAGTAAACAATGCCTGCACCTCCCCCCCCCCCCCCCCCCAAACGGCGACGTCGCGTTGGCAAGGCCGTTATGCGCAGAGACAATAACGAGGCGGACAAACGCCAGTGGAGATAGCAGAAAACAAGCAAGCGCAAGATGTATGCAGAGAACTATGGAACCGGTCACGTGAACTTTACAATTGCGTGCCCTTGCTTTGCTAGGTACTGTAGGAGGGCAAGTAAAAAGTAAAGCAAGAAAGAAATATATTGGAAAAGGAAAACGACGGCACTTGAGGTGGGGACTACCGTATATTCCACTACGTTAGCCACGCCAGCGCGCGCCCTTATTTTCCTTCGCTTCGAGGTAATATAAATATCGCGGTGTCGTCATAGCTTACACGTACGGATTGCAACGCGAAGCCGTAATTCCTAGCTAAGAAAAGTTGTTCCCGAAAGTTGGCGCATTTGCCCTTGGGCCAGATGTTCTGAATGTGAACTTGGTGACTGCAAAAAGATGATTGCACACCTTCTGTGTGAGTTTGCTCGTTTAAGTGAGGAAACAAAAGAAAGAAGCGCTGTGCCCTACGCTCAACAAGGTTGACAAGTGTCCCCTTAAGGATAATTGAATTCTTGGGCCCTGACTTGGCCCAGAAAGCAGTTCGAGTGCTTTTTCGCTACCTGAGGGCAACAGATTTGAGTGCCCGACTATAGACATCCTACACCTAAGTTATCTCTCTCCCTCTTTCACTCCCCATTCCCCTCCCCACGTGTAGGGTAGCAAACTGGACTCAGTCTGGTTAACCTCCCCGCCTTTCCGTCTTCCCTTCTCTCTCTCTCTCTCTCTCTCTTTGGGCCCTGACCCTAATCGACGTAGGCCCGAGGTACTCTAAGAGCACCAGTGTACATTTTAAAAAGCACCGAAACATTATTTAACACTGCATTCCTTCTCAGTTGTCATCTTAATGGTTGTGTGGACAGATTTATTTCATATGTACAGTTATTCCTCACGTTTACTTGCCTTTTGCCATTTCCCCAGTGCCGAGGCGACAGCGGTACCGTTACTCGGTTAAGCGCCGTACCTTTAGCCTTTTAATTTATCTCTATCTTCGTGTAGTAATCAGCGGCAAATTCCAGCGCACGGGGGAAACTGTCGAATGCTTTTTAGGCTCTCAGCGTTGTCCTGTGGACGAAACGGATAACGTAGACTGATCTTCTGCCTTGCAACCCGCTGCTCCATTTCGCCCGACATTCGCGAAGATTTCTCGTATTGGGCACGCGTGGTTTCACACCACTGTTATGTGGCACGAACAAAACACTCCGTTAAAGACAAGTGTGCGAATTGAAAAAGAAAAAAAAAAGAAAAAAAGTATATGGCTGTTGCTCGAAATAAGTAAATATACGACATAATTTTGCTTCCTTAATAAGGGGGGACGCGCTTCTTACCTCCCACTGTTCGGGCACAGCATAAACGTGGCGCGAAAATTTACGGAGAAGCGCGTCTTTACGATTATTTCTCGTTTTGAAATACAAAAAAAAATCGATTAAATTATTGGGTTTCACGAGCCAAAGCCACTTTCTGATGATGACCGAAGCACTCTGTAGTGGAGGACTCCGGAAATTTGGACCACCTGGGCTTCTTTAACGTGCACCTAAATCTAAGTACACGAGTGTTTTCGCATTTCGCCCCCCATCGAAATGTGGCCGCCGTGGCCGGGATTCGATCCCTCGACCTCGTGCTCAGCAGCCTAACACCATAGCCACTGAGCAACCACGGCGGGTTCTCGTTCGGAAATAGCGATACTAAACGAATTAAAAAAAATTAAATTATGGGGTTTTACGTGCCAAAACCACTTTCTGATTATGAGGCACGCCGTAGTGGAGGACTCCGGAAATTTCGACCACCTGGGGTTCTTTAACGTGCACCTAAATCTAAGTACACGGGCGTTTTCGCATTTCGCCCCCATCGAAATGCGGCCGCCGTGGCCGGGATTCGATCCCGCGACCTCGTGCTCAGCAGCCCAACACATACTAAACGAATCGACGCGGTACTCTCCGTGCGCGGGCAAGGACAACGAGGAGAATGACAACTGAAGGCACGAAAAAAAGAAAACGCAAGCAAACAAGTAACGCGGCCGTGCTGACCTGAGAGTCGCGCTCATACTTCCGAGGGCAACGACGTCAGGCGCGGAACTCCTAATGTAGCGCACGGTGGACATGGCTTTGCCGTTTCAGTGCTGCGACAAAAAAAAAAAAAAACCTGCACCGAAATAACGAATATTACCGTCAGACTCCGCCCACACTTCCGGCAACACACTCCGTTGAGGTCTCGCATACCTCGAACGCCGTGTCCTTATTTTGCAATGCACATTATTATCTTTTTTTCTTGTCACCCGTGTTCCACACTTGTACGGGAGCCGCTGCTTCTTCTTGTTTTTGTTTTCTTCAGCCTCACCGACATTATACTAACCCACCCGTGCGTGATCGTCTTGTCTTTGGAATTTTTCGCGAAGTTAACTCAACTCAGGGCCGAACCTGGGAGTCCGACAAATGCTGTGTAACCTTTTGTGAAGTCTACTTTGTTGATTCCGAAACTATAGAAATGACTGCGCGTTAGAAAAATAAACGTGGGCGATAGGGAACACGTACAATGAGGATTGCGCCGATCTTCGTCGTAAAATTGCTCCGCACTCTTGATTAGAAAGCTCGAGCACCGGGTTTTACAAGTGGCGTGCTTTTGTGATGGTTTGTCATTTAAGGCCCAGCGTGTCTTTCGCATCTGCACGTTGACGTCTTGCACTGCATTTACTTAAGCTCCTCGTCACGGCATCCTAGCCCTAAAGGAGCTCAGTTAGCATTCAGTTCGACTGCCTGCTGTGGGGAAAAACGTTCCTAATTGTTTTGAAATCAGCCTACTTCAAAATAATATGCACTGATGAAATTAGGAAAGCCAGCTGACGGAGGGGGGGGAGGGTGTTTGGTGGATGGATTATCGGGGAAATGGAGATCGCCGTTAGCGGAATTTGTCCCTAACTTCAATAAAAACTATGATGATGATGATGATGATGATGATGATGGGGGTTGAATCATCCTCAATTCCTTGAGCTGACAATCGTAGCCCTTCCAAAAACCTTTATTTTATCTTGTTTTTTTTCCCGCCACCTTCGCGGCAGCTGGAATAGCCCAGTGATACGAAAGGCCTATACCTCAGGTTTACTGGTTTACAACAGTGAAACGGCAAAAAAACGGTCACATTCTTCTGAGCTGTCGTTATAGGGTCTGAGTGTTTCGGAACATTTTAGTAGAATTGCGTCTGCGTGTGAACTTGTGGGTGTTCGTGACTGCTTACAAACTCATTGTGGTGGAACTTTCATTTGCCTTTGAATTCATATGTTCTATATATTCATATATACATTTATATTCCGCGCATATACATATGTGGATTTCCGACTCTATGGCGCGGCTTCTTTTCGTGTTCTTACACCTTTTTTATATAGTTGTTGCCTCTATGCGAAAGAGAGTAGCCACCACCATTATAAGGTGATTGCGTCTCTTTCTTTTATTTTCGTTTCAATAAAAAAAAAAGCAGAATTGTGTTTGTCAGCTTCAGCCACAGCCACTTTTCGTGTTCGTGTTTGGATCAGTTCCGTTTACCTGCGAAAGCTATATCTGGCGAAGGTCCTGCGCCGGCGCGCTTGAACTCACACAGTTATTGTCACCTGGGCAAGCGCTTATCCGATACACCTGTTCAGTTACCACTGCTTCGCGCTCGGCATATTTCGCCGGTGTGAGCAGTCAGTGCGGAGTCACGGTGAAAAGCCCCGACGGGGATTGCCGCATTGCTCTGGTGAAAACTCTCAGAGCGAGAGAGAGAGAGAGAGCACATTGCTGTGCTATGTGCTCTCTCTCTCTTTCCTCCCCATCTTTCGTTCCCCATCCCGCTCCCATGTGTAGGGTAGCAAACCGGTTGAGCTAAACTGGTTAACCTCCCTGCCTTTCCTCCTCAACTTTTTCCTTCCTTCCTTCCTCAGCGCAGGCCCCAGAAGGTATGCCCGGCATGGCGAGGCTGGGCATAACCAACAGCAGGTGGCTAATCGGGACAAAATACTACACGAAACTGAAATACTGCGCACATGCCGTAGACGTCACGGCCTGTATCGGCCTTCTCGCAACGAGCGTAGCCATAGATCCTCCTCACCAAGTGCGATACGCGGTCGTAAGTCTTAAGCCTCACAGTCGAACTCCTCTGAACAAAGAAGGGATAGCGCTGTTTATAAACTTTACACGCTGCGTGAAGCTGGCCCACAGCCGCGCTTACCGTGCAGCAGCTTCTCGATTTACGGATCGCTCGCTCCTCGGCTGAACTCTCGTGCAGCGTGCTTCCACGTTCGCGCGGCCTCGCGTCTGCAGCTTCTCGTTTCCGATATCCCGCAGCTGCGATACGTGCCAGGCTCACCAGCGTGTGGTCAGCCAAGCCGAGCCAGCCAGCCAGCTTTGTCGATCGCCCTCTTCTTTCGTTATTATTTTTTTTCTGGGCGTTCTGAGCTGTTCATCCGCGTTCTTCTTTCAGTTCACTTATTTTAGTGCTTCTTTCAGCCGGCCCCATTGTTGACTTACCGCGGCCACAATAGTCGCGGTGTAGACACACCCCTTCAAATGCACCCAACTTCCGTTACCTGTTCCCCCCATCTCCTTCGCACCCATATATCTCCCCGCCCACTGACGTGTCTATATACACTGCGGCCGTTGTTTGGCAGCAGTATGCCGTGCACTGTGGCGGAGGCTGTGAAGATGGCTTCGGCTAATGTTCTTCTGCCAGCTACGCCCGATTTCTTGCATGAGGTCACGTACTGTTTTCTTTATATATGTTTCCTACCCATAGTTGCCAACCTCCTTCCACGTCCTCCTTTAATTTTACTCGATTCTGTCCTCTAAGTCTAGATTTTCCGCTTGCCAGTCGATCGTCATTGTCTTCTCAGCAGCGTAGCTTACGTATCATCCCGTTAAGCAGCGATCGTGCGTAAGGGAAGTCTGCGATGGCACGCACTGTAGACTTCAGCGGTTTCTGAGTGTTATCGCTTTCAGCTAGACATGCATGCGTGATCATGCCAGCTATTCTGTATCGGCATCTTTGTTCTAGCCCACCTGCCTCATCCTAATATTTTGAAATGTCTTCCTCATTGTAGTGCCTTCCATTCAGTACAGACGCTGACGGTCGCGAACCACGGCCTCGAAAAACCAGTGCTTTAAAAAAAAATTAAATTATGGGGTTTTACGTGCCAAAACCACTTTCTGATTATGAGGCACGCCGTAGTGGAGGACTCAGGAAATTTCGACCACCTGAGGTTCTTTAACGTGCACCTAAATCTAAGTACATAAGTGTTTTCGCATTGCGCCCCCATCGAAACGCGGCCGCCGTGGCCGGGATTCGATCCCGCGACCTCGTGGTCAGCAGCCCAACACCATAGCCACTGAGCAACCTCGGCGGGTAAACCAGTGCTTTTAAGCGACCGAAAGCTTTTCTTGCATTTTTCTTGTTTGTCTTGGCAAAATTCAGGTGGTTATGCGAACCCATCAGTTTCTTCGTAATATACCGCTTCGCGTGTCGCAAAATTGGGCCTGACGATCGGTCAGCTAATGCGGGATCATTGGCCAATGATTAACCGTTCTGCAGTCTGACCAGAGAAACTCTGGAGGGAAAAGCAAAGGTGAAAGCCAGAAAGGTTAACCGGATTAAGTACCCGGTTGGCAGAAAAGCTCTGTGTTGGATTTCGGAAACCATGATTCTTGGAACGATGATTGCTGGTATATATCTATAGCACTGGCGCTCAGGCTGTCGTTTTGTTTGTTGCAGTGAGCTATAGTAGTACTGAAAGCTGAGTGAGCTTGTGTTGCCTCATGACCAGAGAGAGAGCGAGAGAGAAATAAAGCAAGGAGACGAAATGCAGGAAGGTTAACCATATGCCCTACAACAAAGGAAATAGAGAGCGGGAATAATAAGAGGAAAGGAAAACAGCGCAAGAAGACAGGAGGTGAAGAAGGAAAAGTCAATACAGAGCTTTGAACTAAAATGGAGAGCTTGAAAGCTAGGTGGGCTCAAATGATCGGTTGCCAAACTATCGCGAAAATCCAGCGACGCACGAAGTCTCAGAGATATGAATGGTTATTCGTGTAGAAGAAAGTAACAACGCACACAAGCAAAACAATAATCAAAGAGACTTTATAGTAAGCACACTTTCAAAAGAATAAAGTAGCTAGCGAAAGAAAAACGTTCAAATTGTTTGCTTTTTAGAGTATAACATATTTCTATGCCCTCAGGGTTTGTTTATGTGTTTCTCCTTGTTTAGCATATTTTGTAGTTCTTGTTGGTTTTCAGTTGATTGAGCTGCGACCATCTCGCAAATTTCCTCCCATATATCTCCTTTGTGTATATTTTGTCCTAGCCCAAGGAAAACATGATGCATCACCGAAAGCTTGCGTAGCCGGGTACATTCCCTGATTCTTCCCGTATTCGGGGCTGGCGTGGAAATCGCGGATTTAGCGTGACTGGCCAGCGTTAAAGCGCACATCAGCCAATCACGAGGTCTAATAGGCGAGCAAAAAACGAAAACCAAACAAGTGCACTACACTTCAGCGCTCCAGTGGATACACAGCCAGCGTCAGCCGCGGGCAACATCTATGCCCACAGCGCACGGCGAAACTCACTCGGTGGTGCAAAGTGGTACAGACAACCACCGCTATGTTTCCTGTTCATCGCTCGCTCACGCGAGCGGCGGTGGTGCTGCATTCTGGTGTGCGGGTCGCTGCTATACAGTGACATCCCTCCCATAAAGGCTCACAATGCGCACACGCTCTCGCGTATACAACAGTGCGGTCGCAGTGTGCGTGTGTGTGTGTTGCACGCGCGCTATCTGAGCTAGTCGTCGGCCTCAATACGCCGGCCCGACGGCCGGCGCTGTGTCCAGAAAGGACCTTTTGTCTCTGCGGCGTTGTAGCGACAGCGAGGCCCGCGGAGCCGCGCTATTCGCAAAACTCTTCCGCTTCCAGCGTCGGCGTTTCCTAGGCGGATGCGCTTTCATGCGTCCGGCGCACTCTTCAACACCCGCAACCCCCCCCCCCCCCCCAACAAATAAAAAAGAAGATATGAGAAAAGAAAGAATTAAGGTACCGGAATTGGGAGGCGTGCCGCCTTTTTTTAGGTTTTTCCTTTCGTTCGTTCGTTCGTTCGTTCGTTCGTTCGTTCGTTCGTTCGTTCGTTCGTTCGTTCGTTCGTTCGTTCGTTCGTTCGTTCGTTCGTTCGTTCGTTCGCTCGCTCTCGCTCGCTTGTTCGTTCGTTCGTTCGCTCGCTCATTCGTTCGTTCGTTCGTTCGTTCGTTCGTTCGTTCGTTCGTTCGTTCGTTCGTTCGTTCGTTCGTTCGTTCGTTCGTTCGTTCGTTCGTTCGTTCGTTCGTTCGTTCGTTCGTTCGTTCGTTCGTTCCCGATTGCGTGTGCGGAGACGCGTGTCGTTTGTAGTTTACGGCTGAGTCGTTCGTGCGCGGGGAGTGTATGGCCACTTCAGAGGTTATCAGTGCACATAGAGTCGTTACAGTATACGTGGTGTGACTCGCTATGAGGTGGTAGCGGGAGCGGCTTGTTTATAGTTGTTGTATGTCTCCCATCCAACATTGTACGATTAGGCCACTTCTCCAATACCAAAACCAACTTTCTTTACCCAGAAGATTATATTTTCTTGCGATCTCGTTGGGACCCTGCGTGAGTCGTCATAACTACGTACACTTTGGAGCACGAACGAAAGCCAACTGTTAACGCGAATGTTAAAGCTGACCGACGGTCTGTCAATATTATAATTGCGCGTACTTTGTTTCTCGTTTTTTTTTGGCCGGGAGAAGGTGACAAACAAAAAAAAGGAAAGAAAATCTCTGGCAGTGTTAAAACGTCCGGACACCACGTTAGCTTGAACTTTTTGCCGCTGACTTCGCCACAATCGCTATTTTCACACGAAGCACAGCGAATCTGTACCGAGCCGACGATGTGGACTATATGTGCCGCTGGTTGCACAATAACGACAGTTGGTTTTAACGTGCCAAAACAATGGACCGGCTATGAGCGAAGCCGCATTGTTAACCTCCAGATATATTTCCACCACCTCGTGTTCTCTGAAGCTCACGCAAAACGCGGTACACGATCGTTCTTTCTTTTTTTTTTTGCATTCCGTCGCCATGTGGGAGTCATACCCACGATCTGAGCAGTACGACACCATAGCCGACGTGCCACCGTGGTGATAACTGGTTGCATCCCGGTCTTCCAATACTTCGAGCACGCGACGGGCGAAGGGAAGCCACCGGCTACCGTAACCTTCTATTTGGAATTCTAAATACAACACTATGAAAGTCCGACACAGCTCTCTGCAGTCTCTGAGGGTTGTCTTTCTTTCATTTGATTTTTAGAGTCAGCGAGTGAGGCTTTACCAAAAAAAAAATTTGTGCTCGTTTTCCGGAAACAAATCTCTGAATGAGCCATCCATCGCCGCGCTGTTCGGCATGTCCAAAAGTGCCCTTAATTTTTCACGGCATGACCGAACTTATTCGCGCAGTATTTACAGTTCAAGCTGTTGTGGGACGCTAGCAGTGCGCATGGGAGCAACGAGATGTCGTCCTCGGAGTTGTGAACCGCTCACCACGGCCCTATATCGGGGGCGTCTCGCTTCCTGCCAGTTTGAAGCGACTCGCGGTACCGACGTTAGCCGACGAGTGAGTGAGAAAACTTCATTTCGAATCAGAACGATTCGGGTACGGCGAATTAGTGGGCTTGAGCACCCCCGCCGAGGTTACGGCCAAGAGTTCTTCTTCTTCTTCTTCTTCTTCTTCTTCTTCTTCTTCTTCTTCTTCTTCTTCTTGTTCTTCTTCGTGATTTGGGAGAGGGAAAATACGCTCAGTTCTGCAGCCCATATGGGAGCACGGCACACCGTAATGGGGAATGGGGGCGGGGAAAGAAAGACGAGAGGTTAGAGGGGGAAAGGGAGAGTAGGTTTCAGGCAGCAGAAGTCAGCATCATCCAGGGGCGATGGCCGGCGCTCGGGCAGAGGCCGTGCGAGGCCGAAGTCTATTGGCGATCTAGGAGCCCGTTTGAGAAAGAGTTCTCGCCGAGGATGCCGAAACATTTCTTCCGTCGCCGACAAACGCCGAAACCCGCCACTCTCGTCTCGCGCGGCGTTGAGCTGCGACGACTGCGACGCCGCTGGAGGCGATCGTCCCGTCAGCGTTCTGAGACGCCTGGTAGCTGCCGCGGCGTTGTTTCTGTTTCTTTTTTTTTGCAATGCATTTGCCCAGCAGGAATTTTATTGCGTGCTGCGTCGACGCTTACATGTCGCATCCGTGCGTATAGTTGGAGCACTGTGCGAGGAGTCAGTCCAATTACGCTACGCTAAACCTTGCTATCGGTGTCAATGATTCGTCCGTTTGAACGAAACTGCCAACTTTTTCTTCTTTTTTTTTTACGTGACCAACTCGACACAAAACACAAACCTGCCCGCCCGCCAGCTTAGCTACCTATGGCAATGTGCGCTCGGAAATCGAAGGGACATTGTTTCATTTCTAGATTTTGGGATAGAATCGAAACTGGGTGATAGAGGAGCCTAGCTCTTTACCTAGCGCAATATATCTGGTAAGAAGCCAATATTCCTTCGTATTTCGCGTTGGTTCCTTTTCTAAATTGATACTGACGAAGGGGAGGATTCTTTCTCATTTTTCTTTCAGACGCATAAAAAACAAAAAAAAAAGAAACAAATCACAGTTTCGTCATAACGGCGAAGCAATGAATGCGATAGCAACATGTCGGAATATTACACGAAGTGTAAGACTCGTAGCCGTAGTTGCAGTGTGAATTGATGTAAACGTAGGCTGACTAAGTACAAACAAGCTGCTTTGCGAAGGTTCCTTTGTTTGAATCCTGCTTTCGGGCAATTTCATTTTTGTTGTAACGAGATCAAGGGGACACAGGGACAGCACCCGTTCCTTTGCCAGCTGTTCTATTATCTGTTACCTTCTCCTCGCTCTTCCCGAAAAGCCGCCGAACCCGGGTGCCGTTCTTCCACCTCATTACGTAAATAATTTAAGCAACATCTTAATTCCTAGCGAGTTTACCACCACTTCTCGGTATCGGGTATGCTTCAAAACCCTTTCCTGGGCTGATCACGGAGGTAGTGCACAGACGCGCCATTAATATTACATCCTTTTCGGGTTCGAGCTCTGATGTTGTTTCATAGATTTAATATTCATGTCTGAGAAGATTTAATATAACAGGCATGGGATGCAGGCGTTTGGGCCATGACATTTGTTTGTAAGCTGCCATTCTCAAAATTCCGGGGAGTAATTTTGTCAAGAATGTAAGTGTTGGAATGAGCAATTTATGTGATAGCACGATGTGACAACATAACCTGCATATACTGCACGTCATATTATAGCATGGCATTTCATATAGCATATATATGTATATATATATATATATATATATATATATATATATATATATATATATATATATATATATATATATATATATATATATATATATATATATATATATATATATATTTATATATATATTTATATATATATACGGAAGCTCACTGTGACGCTAACGGCAAAATTCGCTTGGGGTGTCCATATAACTGTTATCGCAATAAAACAAGGTGAAGATTTATTGTACATGGAGCTGCTGCAGTCCATAAAGTGGAAAGAAATTCTTATATAACACTCATATCCAACGTACTTCACTCTTCAGGGTCCATGTAATTGTAATACAGGGTGTCCCAGCTAACTTTAGCCAGATTTTAATATATGTACATGCCACGTAGTTGGACAGAACGAAGGTAAAGTTGTTTGCCGTCGCTTGGAGATACTCAAAGTATAATTAGATAATTAGTCTTATTTAATTAATCAGCTTTGAAATATCAACAGTGGAGCTGCTTAAGCTTTCATTCCGCCGTGGAGCATTACCAAAAAACTCAGCCCAGCTTTGGGTCGACTCGCGTAGCCTAGCAACCACATGCGAGAGCACCCAGCCACATAACCTTCTCGCACCCCACGCACGTAAGGCGGAGTCGTGACGTCACACGTGACCCGCCTGTGACGAGTCGTGACGAGTCACAGGCGTCACGATACGCCTGACGTCACGAGTCGTGACGTCAGGCCAGCTCAGCGACCCGCCTCTCACCTCGTCTACTTCGTGCGTACACCCCTTAACCCCATCAAGGACACAATAAAGTTTTATCTCTCTTCGTGCGTAAGTGCTGCTGCCATGGGAAGACCGAAGAAAGTCCGGGCACCCGAAGAAGCAGCAGCTAACCAGGAAGAGCGCCCTACTGCCAAGCGAGAAGCGATGCGTCGCCGCGGAGCTGATCCGGAACACCGCGCCGAAGCTGCGGCTGAGAAGAGGTGACGCCGAGTCGAGGATTTCGATTATCAGTCACGGGAACGCGAGAGTCGGCGTCTCCACGCTCGACGTCGCCGAGAAAGCTATCACCGGCCTGCGACTGCTCGAAAGCTTCCAGCGTCAAGCCCGCCGAGACGCCGGGAGAGCAAAGGGTCAGTTCCAGCTTGAATTTCTGGGCACAGAGTTTGGGCACAGCTGTCGCGTCTGTGACCTGCTAGGAAGCTCGGCGCGCGGCCCAGCGGGGCTACGATCGACGAAGGAGAGCCGATCCTGCCCATCGCGCCGAAGCCGCCGCCGACAAACGCCGTCGCGGAGCCGAGGATTCCGACTTTCGGGCCAGAGACAATGGACGCTGCCGACTGAATGCTCGGCGCCGCCGTGAGTTGGTTCCCAGCATTGCCGAGAACTTCCAACTCCAAGCCCGCATCATACCTTGCTGGTGAAGCAGTGCACAGACACGGACACAGTGAAGACAAACAGGAAAAGACGACACTCGCTGCACTCGCAACTATTTTCAGCGGAAAATAGTTGCGAGTGCCGCGAGTGTCGTCTTTTCCTGTTTGTCTTCACTGTGTCCGTGTCTGTGCACTGCTTCACCAGCAAGGTATGATGATCACTCACCAACTAGCCCAACTTTTCACTTTACTGAACTCCAAGCCCGCAAATCTATGGGAGGGGCGGACAGGCCGCTTCCGGAGCGAATTCCTCGGCATAGAGTTGGGGCACCTTTGCCGCATCTGCGACCGGCTCTGGTTCGGTGTGAATCTCTCCACGGTGAGCTCGGTGGGAAACATTGAGCAGAAGGGCTCTACCTTGCAAGGCCTTGGAGAAGTCTTCCCCAACGCCACCGACCACGATGACGACCACGACGGCGGTCGGACGCCGAGGACGAGGACCGGATCGACGATGATGACCACTGGTGCTGAAGCACTGTGCATAATAAATTGGGATGCACGTACTGTGGCTTGTATGCCGGTGACCTGCTGGGGCTTGTGTGGCTTAGCGGCCTGGCCGTGTATCACCTTCGCAAGAACTTGGCGAAACTTAGCAAATCTTGGCGATACTTAGTGTGGGCATAGTCAAGCCATGCATAACCTCGCAAGACTTGGCAAAACCTAGCAACGCTTGGTATATGAGCCTAGCCAGGCCATGCGTAACATCGCAAAACTTAGCAAAACCTAGCAACACTTCTCAAAAGCCGGAACTATAGCTCCGCTGTGACCCAGCCTTGCACGACTAGTGCCACATTTATATATAATTACATGAAAAGTGTCAATGAGAAAATTGTGGAGCGACATGAAAAGCTCCCGATACAGCTTTCTGTTGCTCAATACGTGCTACACGAAAGTGTTTGTCCGAGCATGAAAGAACCCGCGAATGCACTGAAAATGCCTCGAGCGGCTAGTTACGCCACAATTTTGCGTGCATCTGCGGGCTGCTTTCACGCTCGGAAAAAGACTTTTATGTGGCACGTATTGAGCAACAGAAAGCTGTATAGGGAGTTTTTCGTGTCGCTCTACAATTTTCTTATTGAGAATTTTCATGTAGTTATGATATCTGAGAAGTTTATTAATTAAATAAGACTAGTTATATCATTAGGCGAAACGAAAAATACAGTTTGAGTATCTCCAAGCGATAGCAGACAACATTACCTTTGTACTATCCAGGTACGTAGCATTTGCACATCTTAAAACTGGCTCAAGTTCGCTGGGAAAATTGGAACCACATTCTTTTATAACTAAGGCAGTCCCGCTAGCAGACTAAGCAATAGTGGAGTTGAAGCCAGGTTCTACGGCAGTGCAACAATATATAGCTTTGTATAACCTGCATTGTTTCTCAAGGAACTAACGTAAGTTATTTTGCAATCTTTTTCTTTAAATTTTCTTATTTCGCAGAAACAGCTTATGAGGCGAATGCAGTTGTACCGCTAGATGAAACGTTTTATCTAATTTACGCTTGAAAGGAACATGTACCGTCTGTCGCTGTTACAGAGTAAAATAAAATGAAGGTTTGCCAGCCGCTGACGGCAGCGACTGTCGAACGTTTTCATTCTTGCGTTAGGTCATATAAAACGCTTATTTATTTATTTTATTGATTTGCACACTTTGTAGGTATTCAACGGAAGAAAAATATTCACCGACGATTACAATATATATATATATATATATATATATATATATATATATATATATATATATATATATATATATATATATATATATATATATATATATATATATATATATATATATATATGCAGATCTTACGCACTGTGGGAATCGATGTAAGCAAACCTTTGTCGGCTGTTTACGTTCATTGACGTCATTTAGCGGTGGTACTGAAGGCATACGACAGTCGTGACGTGATGTGAAATGCTATCAATAGATGAAGCGCCAAAAGTGACGGCACACAAGAAGAAATGCAGACAGTCACTTTTGGCGCTTCATCTATTGAACGCTATGTACCAACTAGCCCCACAACGTGTATTACTGTGAAATGTTACCTTGCCTGTTGTACTTGTGTTCGTTGTGGTGGCGGTGGTGGTGGTGGTGAATTGTAGCAACAGGCGGGCTTAGCCTGGCGATCAAGGCCGGCAATTGCTCCGCCCGAGTGTCTCTTACAATACCGCCGAAGGGTTTCACCATATGTCCATCAAACCAGTCTCTCTAAAGAATTCGATAAGGAGACGGGAAGTTTCTTTGCGGGCTATGTCTGATCCCTCGGGAAATATAAGGTGCTGCAGGCACGCATGCGGAAGGTCCTTTTTTGCAGATTATTCAGGAGAGCGTCCCTTTCATCTTGGAATTTCTGGCAGGACCACAAAAAGTGCTCAATGTCTCCTGTCTCGTTGCATGCCGTACAGTTCGGAGATTTGATTCGCCTGGTCTTAAATAACCAGGCCGGTGTACTGGCAGATCCTGTCCTAATTGGATATAGAAGTGAGGCTTCCTCTCGGTGAAATCTCTTGGTTACGCAGGGCATATTCTGTACAGTCCAAAGTGACCCAAAGTGATTTCGAATGTCAGATTCTTGCACTTAATTACTCTTTGGAGCCTTGACTTTGGGAGGATTATAGGGTGCTGCGTATGCAAGCGCATCAGCTTTTTCGTTGCCAGAAATACCAATGTGGGAGGGAATCCACTGAAACTTCACTGTGAAGACTTTGATGTTGAGTTCTTTCACGATGGCTAGTGATTTGCGTGGGGACTTGAGGGTGGCAGACCACGGTATAGCTCAAAGTTCAAAGCAGTTCAAAGTTCTAACGCCGCCTTTGTGTCCGTAAAGACAACCACATTCTGGGGAGGCAAAGTATTTAGTTTGCGCAGAGCACAAGCTATTGCTACGCCTTCCACAACTGTCGACGAGGCTATACAGTCCAGACGTCTAGACCACGTATATCTTAGAGAGGGAATATAGAATGCAGCTGCGCAGCGGTCTTCGCCTGCTTTGAAAGAGCCATCTGTGTACTGCTGGTTCGTGTAACTCATGTTCAAATGTTCCAGGACTAGTGATTTGGCTTCTGCAAAGCGCATGTTGGCGCCGTTGCTACGCTCGAGCAGTGTAGGCGGCGCCACGGCCGAGGAGGGAGCGTGAAGGAGAGGGGAAACGAGGAGGAGTGAAGGTGGAGGAGGAGATTGTCGCTACTTTACGAAGTTTAAGGGGTTTTAGTAGTTCCGATTGTGAGCCATGTTGAGGTGGCGGGGATTGAACGGCCGGTTTAGACATTTCAGATAGGTATATGGGTGATCATAGGGTTAACGGATAATTATTCTGAAGTACAACCACGCAAGCCCTCCACGTGGCTCATACCTTGTCTTACCTTCTTTACAAAGTTATTCCTAGGTGTTCACAAACAAATGTCATGAAAAAAGAAACACCGACAGCGCATGCCTTTTGTGTCCTTGTGACATGGTCACGTCTCAACCATGTACCGACGCGGCCGGCGTTAGCGGTGTGCACGACAACAGCAGCAGCAGCAGCGGCAAAGTCGAAGAAAGACAAAGAAAGCTTCGCTTGAAGAAGCTTTGCTTTAAAGGCTTCGCTTTAATACTCCGTAAAGGGCGAACCACATTCAACGTTTTTACCGGCGTTTTGAGGTGCTGCGTCGCTCGGCGTCGTCGCATGGACGACGCCAGAGAGAGCGTCCAGCCACACGAGCAGCACGCAGACCACCGCTGATTGGTCTGCGTTCATTGAGCCGCCTCTGGCGGCGGCGGCGGCGAAATCTGGCGCCTCTTGTGCGCACCACTCTCAGCGTGGACGCCGAGCGATGCCGGTTGACGAAACGCCAGAAAACGCCGGGAAAACGCTCATTCGCGGGCGGTCTCAATGCGAAATTTGAGCGCAGCTCTATACGTGTTTTCATCTCGCGATATATTGGCTAGCGCGGCCAATTTGTATCGTGCGGCACATTGCAAACGTAGCGAAGTGTGGCGCGATCGCCCAACTAATCGGGAGATCGCGAGCTGCAGCGCGTGGGTGTCGCGTGGGCGCAATTCAGAGCAGCCGCCGCAGACAGACGTTCGCTCATGTAGCGCTTTGTTCCCATGTATGGTTTCGGTGGCGTCGTTGGCGAACAGACGACGCGCTACTCTGGCGCCATCTCGGGGTCATCGTCGCCGGAGAGCCCGTCTTGCGCGGTGCAACGCCTTTCTTTTCAAGCTTTCACCATACCCTCCTCCTCCGCCTTCCTGCTCACACTCGCTTCGCTGTCACCGTTTTTCATCCCCCGCTTCGCTCCGTGTTCGCTCTTTCATCCTTCGGTGTGCTCGTTCGCTCGGTTACGAGGCACGCGGATGCCGACGCTCTTCGCAGGAACGCGCGCCTAAGAGTTGTTCTCTAAAAGAAGTTTAAAGTGGCGGTTGGCCATGCTAGCCGGCTAGGAACCTTGGGTCCAGACGGCCGCCTCAGTCGGCGCGGACCTGGAGGTCTGGGTCGGAGCTCGGCAACGCAGCCTCCCACTGCTAAGGATTAGGAATTGGGATCCATGAGGGGGCATCCTTAGGGCAAGCCCATAACATATCAAAAAGATCAGGTTTCCCCTGACAATGACAGCATTTGTGGAAGTTCGCGATACGAGTGGAAAAAGGCTGTGAGGTTCGGGTAGGTATTGGTTTGTAGTGATATAGTTGCCTCCAAGCTGCTTGTTTCTTGGGGAAGAATTTAGGCGCTGGTGGGCAGATCTTGGCCCAGTCTAGGCGGTATTGTTGCGTTATTTCCTGACAGGAAACCACATAGGGTCGGTCACTGGTCCTAGTGGTGGCTGACCCGGAGCACGGTGGACAATTTCTCGAGCTCTATGGTGGACAGCCTCGTTACGGAGGAGTGCGCCGATGCCCATATGAGCTGGACGGGGCGTGGGTATGAGTTTCCTGAAGAGGAGGGAGTTTGCGATTGCGGAGATGCAGACTTTTGCAAAAACTTCGGATAGTGGACAGATGATGCCGTTACACACGGAGGAAGAGACAGCTGAAGCTATTGATGCCTCTTCAGTGGTTTCTGGGCTTCTGGTTCAGGTTTAACCAGCGGTGGGCAGCTGGCCCTTAAAATTTATCGCACCTAGAGCGCTCGCTGTGTAATCAAAGTATTCAGCCGCGTCAACGCAGACCGCGTCCTTGTTGGCGCGGAAGCTATTGGGCAGGGCTTTAGACCATACTGAGCGCCGTTATTTTCGATGCTCGGGATGCATATTCCGAGTAATTACGGGTAATTTTGAGACAGTGCCCATGGATTGGCGGTATGCTAACTTTGGCTGCTTGTGTCGTTCAGCATTCTGTCGTGTTTGATGCTTGCCAGCGCGGCTTTGAGAAAGAAAGAAAGCTTTTTAAACACTGTTAAACAATAATTTTCTTTCTGGATAAGGAATTAGTGATGAATTGACTGATATTGTCATATGCATGGTGATAGCAATCCGACTGGTATAAGACGAGAGATTTGAGTGAGAGGATCGACGCACAGCTTCGCGGTTTAATTATCATCATTTTTCTGGCGACACTACCAGATCCAAGTGATCTGATAAAACAGAATCGTTTGATATGACAGTCCTTGGTGTAGGTACGTGTTATGTATACCTGTATCCCTGGTACCCCGTATGGTTATTGTGTAGACTGCTTTTATTTTGAGTGGTCATATTGTGGTTGGACAGTGGAGCTGACATGTGGATTGCTGACTTTGGGTTCACACGAGGATCTCTACACTTCTGTGCTTCAAATGAATGGTGGCGAAATTGAATACAATTGAATTTTCAGAACTTCCATGTAGCGATTGAAAGGCCCTAAGGAGGGGGAAGAATGGAAGAAACCATTAAACTGGGATGGAAGGGAGGTGGGTTTCAGTCCGTGCTTGTGGAAATACCGATGTTAGAGTGCAGAATAATACTTAATAGACAAAATGTCTGCATTGTTCTTGTTCCTAGGATTTAGCCCTTGTATACTTCAGATATCTTTATTCCTTCACCAAGTTAAGTTGACTAGCGGAAGAATCTGTGTAATCTCGTTACACCTGGTAAAATTCAGAGCACCGCGAAGTCATCTGACTTTATGTAATTAATTACTGTTATCCTCAATTGAAACGTAGCTGTCGTGCAGAAATGGATCGTTTTAACTGGCTGATGTCGAACGCAGATACTACCTTACGGATAATTTGGATTAAAGGACACATTGCTTTTTACGGTGGCGGTCCTAATGTTTAGAAACAGAAAGGTTGTATGGACTCGTTTTTTCTTTAACTTTTTTTTTACCTGTTGCTGTCCTTGTACTGGCTTTTTTATACTTTTGAAATGTCGTCATCGACATCATCACGACTGCTTTTTTTTCCCCCGCTCAGCTTCCTTCTGGTCCGTATCACATTTCGACGATCTTGTGGGCTGTGACGACGACAAGTAGGAATGGTAGCGCATGAAATAACATTGAGCCTGGTTATGGAAACAGGAAAACCAACTTGTACACGCAATTTTCGTGTAACCTCTGCCACATTCGATAAAAAAAACTTCCACGTCCCACTAAGCCGCTGCTACAGCCACCGGTTCTCGTTTTGCTCATTACAAGGATTAAAGTTGTACAAATAACTCGGTGTGGCATATTCAGCTTACCGCTGCTGATGTACTTAAACTACGCAATGTCACTTCTTACGTGCACCGGAAACTTATCAAAGGCCCCGCCTACCCCGCAGTGGCGTAGCAACAGGGGGGGCCGGGGGGCCGTGGGCCCCGGGTGCACGGGGCAAGTAGGGGAGGGGGGGGGGTCGTGTCATATACGTCTGAAGACGCCCGAAAATTGTCGATATCCTCGCCTTCCTCGACTACACCCGAGGGGGGGGGGGAGGTGACAAAAGAGCTAAGGTCGCCCGGTGCCAGACGACCTAGCTACGCCACTGCTACCAAGGTAACTACAGGCACCTGTGCTTAATCGTGAAGTCCATTTTACGAGCGATTGTGTCGTGCGCGCAATGCAGGGACAAGAATTTATCACTCTCGGCTTTGAGTCGCGACAGATACCGTTCCTCTGCTCACTTTTATTTTTTCTTTTAAACGCATCTGCAACACCAGAGCTCAGCATGTTACCAGCGATGTTTGATCCCATTTCTAGCAAACTGACCTACTCGCTTGCATTTTTATTATTACCTTTTATTTTTATTGTCGACTCAACTTCCTCGATTCGTACCCGATGTATTGCCATCTCCTTTAAATACAAGCAACGTAAGTTCGTTCTTCCCGGAACGAAGCCACCGCTTTATACAGGGAAGTCTGTATTCATCCCCTGAGCGGACTCGCCGTATCAATTTAAACCTGCTCGTCTGTTTATTTCCCGATGTCGGTGCGACGACCTTGCGATGCGGCCCGCGCGGGGTACCCCTGTGCGGAGTTCACGCAGTTTTTCATGATAGGCTTCTAAAGCGGCGTTCCGTAGTTCTCGTTGGACTAAAAGCACCGATGCACGCGTACTGTGGAGAGTGTACGCGGTTTCGTACAACGACCCATAAAGCGACGCTGCGCGCTATAGAGCAGACGAAGCGGCACCGCCACAATGGCCGCTAAGCGACCTGTCTCCCCTTCCCACCCTGCCCTCGCGCGTCAGACAGGTCCGTACCGTTGCTCGCGCACGGCTGAAGCGGCTCCGTTTAATCGAAAGCGATATAATCGCCGCACGCGCCGTGTCGCTTTCTATTTAAGAAATGGGCCGGGCGAGGCCGCTAGTGGACGCGTCGAGGAAGAGGAAGAGAGGGGGAAGCGACGGGCGAGCAGACGACGATTCGCGAGGCTTAGCTGAAGGGGTGGTAAGGAGCGAGGGTGTGCCTCGTCTCACGAAGCAGACGATCGCCGTCTGTCTGTTCGTCTGCAGGAAGGGTCACGCATTCAGGGTCGCCATTCGGTGACCCGTCCGTCATGCTCTCGAGTCGGCCGGGGCAGCCGCGATAGGCGCGGGTGTCGGGAGGTCAGCGTCGCCAAGCTTTGATTGTTCGTTGCTCGCTGCGCTGACGAAATTGCGCTTGGCGACCTTAATTCGTAACAGACTCTGCTTTTCTCTTTGTTGCGACCTTTCGTCGGTCACTGTTTGCGTCTAAGCGGTGGGCGTCGCCGTCGAAACGAGGGCACTTGTATAGCTGGCCGAGTAATGTACGCGAGTGCCGCCATCTTTGCACAAACGGATGTTGCTGATGGGAGGGCCAGATATAGAGGCAACTGAAGCAGTGTAACTAAAAGACGCGCGCCGAGGAACAATACCGCATCATTGCGTGTACACCTGCAGTACAAAGCTGTTTTTCTCCTGTCTCTCGCTCTACTATATAAGCACTTTGTGCGAGTATCTGAAGTGATGAAAACTAGCTGAGAGGTCCAATATTGAACGTGCTCCTTAATTGCCGCATGTTCATATCTTCTAAGATTTGTGTCAAATGAAAAATTAAAGTAGGAACTTTTGTCATATCATTTATCTAGCTTTTGTAGCTCGTGGATCGAGGATGGCGCAGGGATGGGACTTGGCGACAACAAGACACAATCAGGTACTCATGCTATGCTCTTGGGCGTCTCCTACGTGTGGTCTTGTTCCAATCCAATTGGAATCGGGGTCATTTTCCTGCCAAAACGTGACAAACAAATATACTAAACGAGACAGTGCTTTGGCTTACCTTGCCTTTTCCTTGGCTGGTTTCTGCGGAGGAACATAACAGAATCCACTAGGCGAACAGCACATCCGTACAACTAAAATCATATTTCGAGTCTGTCGCACTCCAGGAGCTCCAAGCAGACACAAAAGTATGTTTTGCTTGCGTTCACAAAATTATCATGCGAATACCTATGAGGTATGGGACGTTTTATAAATACATTTTATTCGTACACCGTAGTCTAGCGCATAAAGCTTCGTATTGATTCTTTAATGCTCAAGTGGGAGAGAGAGAGAGAAAGGTAGAGTGTTTAGAAGGAAATCTGGAAAACCTTTCCTGGTGGCGTTTGTAGCGAGCTACACCAGATATATACGGCGGATTATCAAATTAAACGCACAAAACACACTGCACTCCTAGGATGGTCACTGTCATGCACTGTCAGGCACTTAATAAGCTAATCGAAATATATCGTCGCGTTGTGATTAAGACAAATAAACTGACAGTGCCATCCATGACTGTGAGTCTCGAATTCAACTCTTCATTGGCCGAAATTCTGCTTGGAAAAAACAAGCGAGACTGCAAGCACGACGATAGCGGTGAACACAGTCGTCGGTAATCGAAGTCTGATCTACGGGTCAAGTGTTTCAGCTATTTATGCATGACTCATTGTACATTCCAATGTAATCACTGGTGTTCGCACACGTTACAGGTTGTACTCCGCCATTCGCTTCCCGCACGCGACCTGATGAGACAAGATTCGTTAGCTATACAGTCGGCGATGACATTCGAGAAAGCTCTGATTCACGAAGGCGCGCCTTGCGATAACATTGTAACAATGGTCAGCCGGTAATATATATATATATATATATATATATATATATATATATATATATATATATATATATATATATATATATATATATATATATATAAACGAGAAGAATGGGGATTTATTAGACATATAATGAGAAGCCAACAAACACTGACACCAAGTACAACATAGGGGAATTTGCATGTGCTTAATAAATGAAATAAAGTAATGATAAATTAATGGAAATTAAAGTGGATGAAAAAACAACTTGCCGCAGGTGGGAACCGAACCCACAACCTTCGCATGTCGCGTGCGATGCTCTACCAATTGAGCTACCGCGGCGGCGTTTCCCCATCCAGTTTCTTGGGTATTTATGTGTACTAGTAGAACCCTGGGAGTGTTAGCCAGCGCCCCCACTCATAGACCTTGGCGGCGGACGTGGAACGTCTTTTTTGCCGCAGGCGTCACGAGAACGTGATCTTTTCGGGTGAAGGCAACTGGTCAATAAACCCACATATGCTACCTGAAGGCATCAATGTTGCCGGATTGGAGACCCTCGTTATGTAATAAACGAGAAGAATGGGGGTTAACCGAGGGGCCCGATATTTATTAGTCATATAATGAGAAGCCAACAAACACTGACACCAAGTACAACATAGGGGAAATTGCATGTGCTTAATAATGAAATAAAGTAATGATAAATTAATGGAAATTAAAGTGGATGAAAAAACAACTTGCCGCAGGTGGGAACCGAACCCACATCCTTCGCATGTCGCGTGCGATGCTCTACCAATTGAGCTACCGCGGCGGCGTTTCCCCATCCAGTTTCTTGGGTATTTATGTGTACTAGTAGAACCCTGGGAGTGTTAGCCAGCGCCCCCACTCATAGACCTTGGCGGCGGACGTGGAACGTCTTTTTTGCCGCAGGCGTCACGAGAACGTGATCTTTTCGGGTGAAGGCAACTGGTCAATAAACCCACATATGCTACCTGAAGGCATCAATGTTGCCGGATTCGAGACTCTCGTTATGTAATAAACGAGAAGAATGGGGGTTAACCGAGGGGCCCGATATTTATTAGTCATATAATGAGAAGCCAACAAACACTGACACCAAGTACAACATAGGGGAAATTGCATGTGCTTAATAAATGAAATAAAGTAATGATAAATTAATGGAAATTAAAGTGGATGAAAAAACAACTTGCCGCAGGTGGGAACCGAACCCACAACCTTCGCATGTCGCGTGCGATGCTCTACCAATTGAGCTACCGCGGCGGCGTTTCCCCATCCAGTTTCTTGGGTATTTATGTGTACTAGTAGAACCCTGGGAGTGTTAGCCAGCGCCCCCACTCATAGACCTTGGCGGCGGACGTGGAACGTCTTTTTTGCCGCAGGCGTCACGAGAACGTGATCTTTTCGGGTGAAGGCAACTGGTCAATAAACCCACATATGCTACCTGAAGGCATCAATGTTGCCGGATTCGAGACCCTCGTTATGTAATAAACGAGAAGAATGGGGGTTAACCGAGGGGCCCGATATTTATTAGTCATATAATGAGAAGCCAACAAACACTGACACCAAGTACAACATAGGGGAAATTGCATGTGCTTAATAAATGAAATAAAGTAATGATAAATTAATGGAAATTAAAGTGGATGAAAAAACAACTTGCCGCAGGTGGGAACCGAACCCACAACAATGAGGGGCCCGATAATAAATATCGGGCCCCTCGGTTAACCCCCATTCTTCTCGTTTATTACATAACGAGGGTCTCGAATCCGGCAACATTGATGCCTTCAGGTAGCATATGTGGGTTTATTGACCAGTTGCCTTCACCCGAAAAGATCACGTTCTCGTGACGCCTGCGGCAAAAAAGACGTTCCACGTCCGCCGCCAAGGTCTATGAGTGGGGGCGCTGGCTAACACTCCCAGGGTTCTACTAGTACACATAAATACCCAAGAAACTGGATGGGGAAACGCCGCCGCGGTAGCTCAATTGGTAGAGCATCGCACGCGACATGCGAAGGTTGTGGGTTCGGTTCCCACCTGCGGCAAGTTGTTTTTTCATCCACTTTAATTTCCATTAATTTATCATTACTTTATTTCATTTATTAAGCACATGCAATTTCCCCTATGCTGTACTTGGTGTCAGTGTTTGTTGGCTTCTCATTATAATATATATATATATATATATATATATGCGCAAACATGTCTGGCGAGCAGACGACGACGAATGCCAAACCCTGGAGAAAAACGTAAAATAATAAATGTTCTCGCAACAATGACAACACTTTTGGTAGCTCCTAAACCTCCCGGATTGCAGCGTCCATTGTTGTAGCTTCGACCGCATTGCCCATTTTCTACACATCGACAATATAGCTGGGGTAATTAGCATGTCGTCTCAAAGAGATGTGTCCCCGAATTGCATAAAGAAGGAGAGAATATGCGAAGATTTGATCTCTTTGACAATGCGTTTACCACTCGATTATTAGAATAACTCGATGTATTAAGTAGTAAATTGACTATGGAAGTTAGACTACCCAAAAGAGCCAGGTAATGGATCCTAATGCGAGGATTGAACACATTCACCGGATGATATTGTAACTGCATGGTTTAGGACATGTAAAAAGCTGGTGCTGCTTGTTTTCTAAAGCGTTCTGACTTCCGGTCGATTTCACCCAGAAAGCCGCAAGTGAACTTCCGAAGAGCGTACCCGTGATACCCTTAGCATACGCCTGTCAGTTGCGTGACCTGTTGATACGCTTTACCATGAGGCGATCGCACAGTGGGCGTTCTATTAGTAAGCCTCGATCTCGCCTACTTCATACATCTAGATTTCATTACGACGCATAAATTACAACATCTGGTTATTGCATGGCTAAAACTGGTTACGAACACCTCGTATGATGGACTTCAATCATGGTCAATCCTGGCACTTCTTTCTGTGGAAAAGGTTACCTTTATATTTACTGCTTGACTTACCATCTCAAGTCGTTCTAAGACATGTGCCTCTGTTGTAAAAGCAGTGCTGAGGATGTTGCCTAATGGTCGCATCCGCCCCCTACCCCCCTACCCCCATCCCTAGCTCCCTCCCCCCCCCCCCCCACACCGTTTTTTAGGGAATTTCTGAATTTCGGATTCATCTTCTGTGTTTGTTGAAAAGTCTGTTGTAGCAAAAATCATCAAGAGCGATTAAGCAGTCTTAACAGTCTTAACAGAACTTCAGCTTCCTAATATTCATTTGAGTATTCGACAACTAGTCATTGCACGCCAGCTTTAGCAATGCTTCGTTTACGGAAAACTCTGGCGTGGAACACCACCGTTGGTGGTTCCATCTCCTGATGTATAAGTTAGTAGCCAACAACCTAACATCTGAAATAGTTTTTAGCTGATGATCAAAATATTTCCACGACAAGGGAGAGTGACGTAAAACAAAAGGTGAAAGGCAGAGAGATTAACTAGACTGAGTGTCCGATCGGCTACTCTGCACAGCGGGATGGGGTGAGGGCAGAAAAGCTGCGAAAAGAAGCTTAAAAAAAGATTAACGTCCCTGCTCGCACACTATAGTTTTTTTTCAATCAGTCTCGTTGCTTTTTAAAACGCACACTAGCGCTTTTAAAAGAGTTTGGGCCGACGCTGGCTGTGACCAGGATCCAAGAATTCCGGCTTCCGTTAGGCGTCCGTTCTCAATGTTCTCGAGCGTGGTGCTGAGGACTCTCCTTCATGCACCGAAACGACGGCAATCGTACATAATGTACGCTATCGTTTCTTTGCACCCGCAAACTCCACGTTCCGGACTCGTGGCCATTCCGTTGAGGTAGGAACACGCATTAGTAAAAGCTATACTCCAAGCCACAGACGACCGATGACATTTACATCCCGCCGCGGTAAGCTGTGCGGAAGGCGCAGCTTAAGATAGGGAGGGACCCACGGAACAAAGGCGTCGTTTGTAATGTCTGCCGAAATACATTGGACCTACACAAGCTTGCGAATGCACGAATGCGAATGCGCTGCATCTGTTCTTGACATCGCAATCGCAACGCAATCGTCACTGTCCTGTGCAGATCGAGCGGCTGCGTCTGCTTCCTCGTTTCCAACGATACTGCAGTGAGTTGGCGACCGCTGAGAGACGATGGAAAGGCGCACTGCGACTGACGGTACACTAAATGAAGATTCGATTACTCCTTTTATTAGCAGCACTCACTACACAAATCGTGACCCCGGCTTTCTTTCAGCGGATTGTGCGGCGCCTTCGAATAAAACTCACGCGATTTAGGTGAATTTGCGTGAACTGTGACTAGACGCGTTGGTTGACGTCCGTTATGGCTCTTCGCTGAAGGAGATAAGTTAGTAACGGTGTCTCCTCATTCACAGGTTCTCTTAGCTGCTGGTCAACGTGGGAAATAACTTTCGTAAACAGGCACAGTGGGCACACTGACTGCCGTTTTGAGGCCCATTTCAGCGGTTGCCTACACGATGTGGTCCGGTTCTTTGTGTTCCTATGGAACAAATGTCGTGCTCTTTTCTGCATTTTGGCGAGTCACCTATTTTCTTTTTCTTTTAATTTTCAACGTCTGCAAACTTCGTTAGTATATTGCTTGATTCACTTGTCCAGGATATCCCGGTTTGTTTTGCCGGGAAGACTGGGTACCAAAACGTTCTTCAATGTATAGTTTTCATTTCTTGTTTCGCGGTCTCTTATTATCCGTTTATCGTTACAACTATCCTGGTTGTACGCGTTGAATAGGTTATTTCGAAACGCAGAATTCTTCGCCTTTAGCGTTTCACGAACAGCGCTTATTTGATCACTTTGTCCTTGCACGTATGAGGTATATCTACTTGTTTTTCTGAGTTTGTTCTTTAACAAGGTACCTAGTCCTGTTTGGCACACATCACAAACATCACAAGAAACATCTATAACCGTGCTCGATGTTAATGTCTGTGTTTTCCATTCTGTTAAAAGCGTTTTATTCGATCACCGCTCATTTCTTTTTTCTCTTTCGTTTCAGATCGTTGTGGAAGAAGTCTACATGGAGTCGTACGAGGTGAGATACAAGTCCGGCTTACTCGAGGAGGCTTGTATGCATGAGTGCGGAAACACTGATGCGTGCTTCTCTTTTCAGTAGGGAGCCAAACGCTAGAAAGCCTTTTACGCGTCAGCGCACAATAGAGGTAGGGACAGTGTAGACACACACTCTGTGTATGTTGTGCCCTAAAGGATAAGGTGGAATACCAAACATGCCCAAACTTGCATTAGTTCAAGTTAAAAAGCCCTACGTCGTTGATTGTTAAGCTCTGACGCTCCTCTTAAAGTAATTGCTGGGCCCTTCAGCTCGCTGATATTTGGTCGAAGTACATGGAGACTGAAGTAAAAGGAAGACAACTGTCAGGTTTGTCGCGAAGTTGTTTTCTCTGCGCTAGTGCTAAGATAAAACGGTAGTGCGAATCGCGCGCAATTGGATTTTTCCCATCGCCCTCGCATTGCCACATACCTGCCTATCTCGATATATTTTATTGGTTGGAAAGGGAAAAAAAGAATGCCGGCTCTTGATCTAGTCACCTCACGTTTACTCGCGTTCACATAGCAGTGGTAAAGGTAAAATAATGTTTAAAAAAAAATTAACGCTGCAGAACTTTGGGAAACCAAGCACACAAATAAGTAAAAAAAAATAAGCAAGATACCGGGTTGTCTATGATATGAAAAATAACAGGAACGGTGAAAACACGTAGCATTATACAGAGTATACACTGCTTCCCAAATAGTTCAATATGCATATGACATTGCCTTATGCGCAAGCGTACCTAAGCCAATGATAAGCAGATGAGATAACATATGCATACATATATTTATTGTATTTTTTATTGTTGTTTCCTTTTTTCTTGCGTTTTTTTCTCCCATGCGATATGTCCTAACCACCCTACTTTAATACCATTTGGGCCACTGTAGTTATGTGAATGTACGGGGTGATCATTTTTAGGTTTTCCGGAATTTTTCAATATCGCCTGGGGCAGATAGCATAATTCTTGTCTCTGGGCTGGATTATTCGAGGAGGCGGTCATTACTAGCACGAAAATTCGAAACACATAATGAGCTAATTAACACTAATTGTATAGTTAACTTCCTAAATAACTAATTTACAGCACATATTGCAATTTATGAGCCGGTGATATCGCAAGACGTATACACTTGAAATGAATCTCCAGGATGACGCCAATTTCTAGGCATTATTTCCCAAAGATTGAGACGAAATACATGGGCGTTCCTGTTACTTTGGGTTTCAGTGCGTAAAAGAGCGTTTTGTTGAAGAAGTAAGCGGAACAGCGCGTTTTAAGGCGAGTTTGATGGCGCGTATCTCCAAACTGGTGTCATTCCGGAAATTCATTCGGGGGTGGATACGCCCGACAGACTCACCGGCTGCAATTTGTAAATTGAAGCATGTGCCGCGAATGTAATTAATTAGGAAGTTAATTATCATACCTTTGTAAATAATGTATATTTCGGTTCTTCGCGTAAGTAATATCCTCCTGTCTAAACAGTCCAGCTCAAGGACTAGAATTGAGGTATCTGCAACAGGTGATTCTAAAAAAAATTCATAAAACTTAGAAATGATCACGCGTATAAGTGCGTTGCACTGACAGCTGTTGCGAAATCACGGGTTCGATCCGAGCCGCGGTTGCCGCATTCAGATGGAGGTGAAAGGCGAAAAAAACATTCGTGTGCTGTGGAATTGCGTGCACGTTACTGAAGCCCAGCTGATAAAAATCTCATCCGGGGTTCGTCACTAAGGCCTGCCCCCATAATCAGATCAAGGTGATGGCCCCTAAGATCCTAGGGATTAACGTTCAATTAAAAAAAATATATACTAATTTCTGCACTTAGCTTGGTACATGTACACTTCCTCAATGTCGTAAGCTGTCTGTATTGGTTGTGATCTTGCAAGTGTCCGCATGTGACTCGCCTACTGTTGCTCTTCCTGAAATCCCTCGGGCTGATTACCAGCGAATCCGTATCTGTAGATGCTTTAGTCTTCAACTACTGGTCTTTTGTTCGACTTGTTACTTAAGAGGAAGCTTTAGCTCGGGTGCTCCTGTCTGAATACATGTACAGGGAGAATTCGTTTTTTCTCGGCCAGCACTGCACCAAATTTCACGAGGTTTGCTGCATATAAAAGAAAACTTAAAATCTAGTGCTTGTTGGTTTGGAACTTTTTATTTAGTTCGTCAATATTTTGTTAAAAATCGGCAAAAATCGAAAATTTCCAAAAAGGAAATTATCAAGTTCAGAACTCCGTTACTTAGCAAGGAAAAATGATATCACAATTCTATGAATTGCATCTGACAGTACATCTAAAGCGGACAAAATTGATTTGTTACACATGGATCTACAAAAATTCAGTAATATGGAAATACAGCTTTTGCAGAACCCTTTTAGATAACGTAAGAAATTCACGTAAGATATAAATTGGCATTTCAAATTTTTCCGCTTTTAATGATCTAATGGATGCCGTTTACAGAACCGCGATATTTGTTTTTGATCCAGAACTATTAATTTATAAACTTCGTGAGTCTATTTTTATCTATAACTTGCAAATACCTTAAAATTTATTCAACAAAATTTAGGCCCTGAATAGAAATTCCGTTTCAAACAGTCACTGGAATTTAACTTTCTCTTTCAAATGCAACAAATTTTATTAAAATCGGTGCAGGGGTTAACGCAGAAAAGCGCCTTTGCGTTGTAAGTGTATTTGAATAGGCCGCATCGGAGTTATGTCCGAGCTAAAGCTTCCTCTTAAAGCTACCATCTATAATCTGCCAAAAATGTTTTCTGTTTTGAACCATTTCTTTCGTTTTCCTCAAAGGCATAGCCGACTATTATTTTATTGTAAAATTTGTACATGCGTTAGTCGTTCCTTTTTATATTGCATTGTGAATGGTTTCCCCGCTTTTCATAATTGCGTATAGTTTTTATTTCATAGTTTTTTCTTGAGTGATCTCAGTAACATGACTTAAGATTCTGGCATCTTAGATCAGGACCCTTAACTGTAGCCTCCGGTTATCGGTCTAGACATTAAAGAATATGTGGACATGCTTTATGTTACCAATCTGTAAATGAGTGAAGCCGAAATGTAATTAAAAAGTAAAATAAACAGCGTTGGTCGGGTAGCCCTTCAGCTTGAGCAAGGTATGGAGCGAAGTGAGGAACAGTGTTTCCGATGGGGTCTAATCTCTAAAGCGTTGCAAATGTACTGCAAGAAGTGAAACATGGAACTCACGCTGATAACACGCCCCGAAAGTTTTACGTCCTTGAGCATAGGCATGACTACTGTTGCTGGTGACCCTCGCCCAAAGCGTCACACGAACAAAACGAATTTACGGCAAATGTGACAGCTGACATTCACCAGCGCGGACACAGACGTCGTGTGTGACATCTGTAGGTCTCGAACAAGCGATGCAGACCCGCCACACATCCTGCTCAGTCATTCTGATTGTTCTACGTATTCCGCGTGATCATTCGTTTATATTGTTCCGTTTCGTAAGCTCGAGCAACATCAGTGTGGCGCCATAAGACGGCACACGAACGTTGTCACATCAAGATGATAAGAGGACAGCGTGTACATGTGTCGAAATTTAGACTGCGTAACTTCGCCTGAAAACCCCGAACATACCGCGTTACGCACCAAACTTCATTTTGCCGAATATAGCTCTTGAAGTTATTCAGCAAATTTCATGCGTTATCTCTCTTCCTTTCTTATTATTCTTTTCTTTTTCATTGCGCTTTCGTTTCCAAATTTGAACTGCGGTAGGTATGTTGTAAGACCTCCCAATCACGGCGTGACATTAGGACAGGAAACGGTTCGCCGACGTGAAAGAGTTTCGAAAGTTTCTCTGCTCCATTGTGACCGGAAATAAGCCGCCCCGCTGCGTACACGGAGCACACATTCGCGTGACGGCCATAATTGTTTTTCTTTTTTCGGCTGCATCTTCCCGCTATGGCATACTTCGAGCAAAGGTACCAGCTGCCGCTCTCTCCTATACTGAGTCGGGCGACTCCAAACCGTTCATGCACGCGCAAGCGGCACTAAAGAGTGTCGAAAGTGTAACGCACGCTTCCGGCGCTAGACGGCGGGCCGAGCGGCGGCAGGTAACCTCGAACCCGGGAAATCGGCGCGTGGATGGCGGGAAGAGCGGCATGTCATGGATGACTTGTGATTTGAGGAGGCACACGCACGCACAGACGCACAAAGAGAAAGGAAGGGTCGAGGTCGTCGGCGATCATTCTTTCTTTTCTTTGTTTTTGTTGTTGTCGGTCGACGTTGGCTTCCTGCACGTCGTCTGCATACGACTGGCTCTCTCTTTCCCCCTCCCCCGGTTTTGCTCTCTATACTCTAGTTCTCTCTTCATTTTTTTCTCTCTCTCTCGAGCTCGCTTGGACGAGGGAAGGACGCATTCCGATGTCCTTTGTTAGTTTGTGATTCGCAGCAGCTCGCTCGTGTCCTCTGTGTTTCTTGCTTTTTATTTCGTTTGGTCATTTATGTCGTTTTGGCTCATCGGTTCATTGTATCAGTGCCGCTGGCTCTCCGCTCCGCCCGCCCTCTTGCGTCGCTGTCTGGTAATGAGCGTGGCGTTCGTTTGTCGTCTGCTACACTTTTTTTTTGCTCTTCTGCTGTGCGGTCGGCGGCGGCGGCGGCTTCTATTTTTTTGCTTCCCACCCGATCGTCTGGCTTGGGCTGCTGGAACTAATTTCAGCCGCTCGATGTCATCTGTGGTGTGAGCGAGAGTTCCCCGCCATCTTCGGGGAGTGAAATGTACTGCGGAAATGCTGTTGTTTCGTCTTCTGTGGTGAAGTGAAGCCAGCGCCTGTCTCCATGCGGCGACGCTGAATGGCAGGTAAGCGGTTAGGTTGCTTCGCCGCACGCTTTCAACCAAACGAAGACAAAAACAAGCGAGAAAACTAAGCTTATTTCTGTTTCTCGTAACAAGGATACCCGAATTTTAAATGTGAACGGCGCGTGGGGAACACTTCGTGCGTTACCGATGTGCGCTCTTGATCTCGCGTTCTATATTTGTGCTATTCTTGCGTAGAATGTTTCGCAAGGACAACAAGGAGTCGCCGTGACACGCTTTCAGTATTATATGCAGATTGAGCTGGCAACCGTGGACTAGTGCTTAAGGTGTCGCTTCCCAAGCAGCTAAATAGTTGCATTCATGAACATAAAGTTGTGCTAGTTTGTTCATGACTTGGCACTTTGACGTACGGCAGTCGGTAGGTGGTCCATTACTACCCGGCCTGTTCATAATAGCTGCGTGACGGCCTATGGCTATGATGTGAAAACATGCGCAACGGAACGGCTTCGCGTAAGGAAGCCCACTGTTTTTTTATGGGGAGGCTGCGGTGTTCTGAATGTGAATTTAGTGCGTGAACTAGACGCGTCGTGGTTGCTCTGTGGCTATGGTGTTGGGCTGCTGAGCACGAGGTCGCGGGATCGAATCCTGGCCACGGCGGCCTCATTTCGATGGGGGCGAAGAGCGAAAACACCCGTGTACTTAGATTTAGGTGCACGTTAAAGAACCCCAGGTGGTCAAAATTTCCCGAGTCCTGCACTACGGCGTGCCTCATAATCAGGAAGTGGTTTTGGCACCTAAAACCCCATAATTAAAAAAAATGTGTGAACTGGTGAGGCGGACCATCGTGTTCCCGTGACTAGTTGTATTTTGTTTTCGGCATTCGTTCGTTCGTTTATTCGTTCGCTCACTGACTCTTTGACTAAAAAAAAAACAAAGACGTAAACAAGGGAGCAAGAGCCTGCGGCCCAGCTGTTGCGGGGCATCAACTATAACACTAATCAAACAGGTGCAATCAACTGATATATCCAGCAGCTCCCTTGTGCACTCTACAAAGCCTAAATTCCTAGTGTCGCACAAACGCGGAATCAAGATGTCGGGATGAGGAAGGAAACAGGACAACGGTCCTCGCATGTAAAGTGAGCTTTTTTTTAAAGAAATAAGTTGAAACTGCCGTCTGTAGTCGCTGGCTCAACGTAGAAATCATATGGCGAAAATCACCCCGTCGTTGCCAACCTACATTACCTGGTATACCTGTAGCAACTCTGTTATAAGTCTAGGGTTTGTGCAGACTTATTGCTATTTGAAAAGGCTTATTATTTATTAGAACGAATTCATGCTTCGAAGTACCCTAAAAGGGCAACTTGCTAGGCCTCACGGTCCCATGACACTAATGCCTTTTGTTTACCGCTACGTGTAACCATTGATGGCATGCTCTTTAGCATTTAGCGATTCGTTACATTTCTGTCGTCATTCTGCAAGCGGATTCTATTCTAAGGTTGAGTGAACGGTTACATTTGAGCAGGAGAAAGAAGAGCACGAATTGACCAAAAAAAAAATATATACGTAGACATGGATAAGAACACTCCCCATCAGTAGCTGCGTATTCAGTGAAAAGCGTGTCCCCCAATCCCTACAGCTTCTAAGACGTCCATAATTGCATGACGATCATCATTGTCGTAGGCACGTTTGACATCAAGGAATAAGGCCGCAGGGATTCGTCTCAGATGTTTCTGGTGCTGTACATGTGGAACATCTTTCGTTATTTTGACTGAAGACGGACCAACCCCGTCTAGCTATACCAGTCGTGGTGTACCGCAAGGCGGAGTACTCAGCCCTACCCTGTTCAACCCGGTGCTCGTCGGTCTCGCCGATTCGTTACCGCAAGGCGTGCAGCTCTCCGTATATGCAGGCAACATTTGCACATGGGCTTGAGGAGTGACACGTGTACAAGTGCGCGCACTACTTGAGAAGGCTTCAACGGCCGTGTCAACATACCTAAGAAGGCAACGCCTGGAGGTTTCACCTGAGAAGCACTCGTTGCACCGTATGCTTTGTGGATTGATGACCAAACTGTACTACATAGACGAACGGACCGTTTTCTTGTCATCATCTTTGATAGAGACTTGTCCTGGAGCCATCACTTCTGGTACATGACAAAGCATCTGGCCGCCGTTGTGGACCCTCTCGCGTTTCTTGGTGGGAAGTCCCAGGGCGCAACAGTACCACCAATGTTGCAGCTATATAAAGCACTATTTTTGGGGCTTCCAGCGGTACAGCTTACCTGCAGTAGGAAATACGTGCCTTACAAATATCCGCAGACTCCAGCGTGTGCAAGCCCAAGCGCTCAGAACTTGTCTCGGTCTCCCAAAAACTACGTCATCGATTGTGACCGTGCCCATTTCCAGAGATGTTTCTTTGACAGTCGGCATTGCTACATATGTCCTGACAGCACACATCCGACACCTGACTCGGATTCCCTCACACCATCTTGCTTGCTTGCCAGCAATGAGGCCACATTCAACTTTTGCCAAAAGTATTGTAAGACATCAGTCCTACTTGTCATTGCAATTTACGCCTGCTACACGATTATCAGACCCATTGTGGTGTCAGCACCGGCCGCAATTGACAATTCCAGGCATCAGAAAGAAAGCTGGAGCACCGTTGCAGGCTTCGAAGCAAGCAACCTTGGAACACATTCACAACGTGCAAAGATTCCGGCAACATGTCGACACAGATGGTTCGGTAAAATTGACAGCCCTGCTCCTGCAGTCATCATCCCCGCAACATCTGAAGAAATCAAATTAAAGACTTCGTGTGTGACCATATGAACGGGAGCAGAACTTGCGGAACTCCGTGCTGCATTTGATTTCATTATTGAAGAACCACTGCTGAATGGACAGTCTTTAGCGACTCTAAGGCAGCTCTTCAGTGCACACAAAGCCCAATGCCCCATGGACCCAATGAACAAGTGGCCTCAGAAATTCGACAGATATCGCAGCCATGACAAGAGACGCAACATAATCTTTCAATGGCTTCCAGGACATCGCAGCATCAGCGGGAATGACCGCGCCGACGAAGCCACCCGATCTACACATGAGAGTGGTCAACGTATCTTGACTCCGCTTTCGCGAACAGACGCTGACGCTGGGCTGCGACTGATGTCCCGTGGATGTACTTTGTGCCTGTGGGACTCGAACGTTTTCACCATGTGTCGTTTGCGTTTGTTGCCTCCGGATATACGGATGCATCTACCGCCTGGGTTAACACGACGTGAACAGATTATGCTGTGCCGTCTGTGGCTAGGCGTTGCATTCACGAACTCGTGTGCCTTCCTTATTGGCATGGTCAGCAGCCCCACAAGCGACATATGCAGCAGTGATGAGACACTCACACACATTATCTGTGTCTGCCTGCGATATAGTGCCCAGAGACAAGTGATATGTAGACTGCTGGACCAGTTGGACACTCGTCCGCTTTCAGAACTAAAAGCTTTAGGTCAGTGCTCCCATAGAACGTTGGCGCTGGAGTCCTTCCTCGCGTTGCTAATGTCCCGGTGGTCTGCGGGCCTTTACGATAGACTTTAAGAACGCCGCCCCCTACCGCTCTATAGTGTACACGGTTTGTTTGTGCTCATCTCTCTTTCTCTATCACCCCCTTCCACTCTTTTTCTCTTTTTGGCTACCACCGTGCAGGGCAGCCAACCGGAACTACCCTCTGGTTAACCTCCCCGCCTTCTTATGTATCGATTTTCACTCTCTCTCTCTCTCTTTCTCTCCATTAGGGACATGGGTGTCCCAAGAAGTCGTCTGATCGGGAGCTAACTTCGAATAGTGAAACCGTCCACACACCTAGGAAAGAAAATTGAAGGTGTTAATTTCCTTTCGTTTCTTTCTTTTAAATTGTGCCGATAACCTTACAAGAATTGGCAGGAAACCGCTCGGCTCAAGTGCCGCGTTTCAGGAGGCCGAGGTTAATTAATAAACGAGTAATTTATACGAACCTCGTTCTATGCGTCATCAGCTAGAATCGCACAGTAAGGCAGCTTATCAAGAATTCGTGCACAGCGAGGCGGGATGCAGGTCAACAATACGGGAGCCATCTATTGTGCGTGCACGATTGCGCGGCGGCCCGTTGACTCTTCCGACATCCTTAAATGAAACTGCCAGGTGTCACCACTCTCAAGCCTGGTCCGCTTCAAGATGGAACTTCCTTAAAGGAGGCGCGACACCTCGGTGCTGAATTCTCAGTGTCCTCGCACTAACACCACGTTGTCTGCACAACATAGCGTGCGGAGCCAGAGTTTTACAATCTGCAGTGAGTCCATGACGCCCCAACAGACTACACATTTAGTGCCCTCGCTTTAAAATTTCCTTCTCGCAGCTAGGTGCAGATACGCTACCAGGACATCGACCACATGGTCGCAATGCTGGAAAGGTGGAGCTGTCCTCCACTTCCTAATTTGAGACTCTGGAATATGTGGACACTGCTCGATGACCGTGAAAGCTCTCTGCACTTCGCAGTGAGCAGGCTAGAATTCCTCCACTTAACGCTCATGCGTGTGTGTCTGTGTGGTGGCCTCGCGGGCAGCAATGAAGAATCGTAAACAGATTTGGCGAATGAGTGACAAGCAAGGAAAAGCACACAAAAAAAGTGACATCATGGGATGACTCTGCCCCCTTGTAAAGTCAGCTACAGATACGCCGCGGAGCAGCTGCGTACAATGAGCGTTTTTTTTCTTCTTTGTTTTCTTTAGCTCCAGATTAATGAGATCTCCCTTCCATGCAATGGCGGCAGCTTTGACCGCAGAACTTCCTAGTTTCAAAAGGCCTAGTGGCCGCATGTGCCCCAGACGGCTTGCTTAACACAGTATCACGGAGGATAGCTTCATGAGCGACATTTTCTCGCTTTCTCGCTCACTGACCGTCCTGTTTATCTCCAAGGCCGCTTTCGGGATTTCTTGCGAAACCTGCTTGCATCCAAGTACATAAGGGATAGTCTCAGTTCGATACAATTGCTGCGTTCTGGCAACAGGGGAAAACGAACGGAAACAGCTGCAGTACAAGCCTCGTAACATCTATCTGGAACCCGTTAACTGCGTGTTTCGCGTAGATGTAGCAGTGCGTGTCCCCACACACTCTGTTCTTTAGCGCTTTGCTGGAATGTAAGGGGGACAATGGTCTCTGTGCTAAACCTCATGGTCAATAAAAAAAAGCTTTTTCAATAGCAGCTTCAATAGCAAGAGGGGCTTCTCTGTCGTGCATGTTTGCTCGATTAATGTAAGCTCCGGGGGCATACCCAAACCCCCTACTTCTTCACAAGATGTACCCCGAAATTCAGACGACAAATGCATGTGCACTATGCAATGACTTGGCGAACTTACCTCACATGCTCTGGCGATGCCCCGCGTTACGCAGTGATGAAAGTAACACTTCTTCCCGCTGGGATGCTGTCCTACACAGCCCCAACCTCGAGGACCAGTTATGGGCTGTCCAACGGGCCCGCGACGCAGCGGAGAGGCTCGGCCTCTCTGTCCCGACGTGGGAGCGGCGCGCTGCGCGCTAGGGCGCGCCCTAAAGGACCATAATAAAGTTTTTCATCCATCCATCCATCCGGTCATCGTTCAAATGAAGACGAAGTGCTGGCTTTATATGCTGGGACTTGTCTTTCGCACAGGGTTTCATCAGGAGAGCCGCGCCTACATTTTTTCATATCGTATAGAGAACAAAATTTTTTTACTTGCAGCTTGCTCTTGCAAATAAAACGACCACGCCTACATTAGTTCGTCAAGCTGTCTCGCAGGAAAACTAACTTTACAATTCCGAATTTTAAAGGTGGCTCTGTCTGTTTGTCGCCGAATAAAGCGAGCCCATCTCCGAGACTGCGTTATGGCAAAGAGGGCTGATCCTGGAGAGGGGGTGGGTAGTGTGGGTCACGTGGGGTCAACTGGTGGGAGTCGCATGGGTACGCATTAGAAGGTCACGTAATTGTTCCGCTGCACAACGCGGCGCTGGAGAGGAAAAGTTAAATCGCTTTATTACTACTTATTATTATTTGTTTTGAGAACATATATACGCTTGACAGGAAAGGGAAAGCGAGGGGCGGGCTGGCAACTGCCACCGAAAGGGGCACAACGCTTATTCTTCGCCAAGGAGGAGACAGAAACGTAGAAATGGAAGATAGGAAGTAGGTCAGGAAAGAAGAAAGAAGGAGCAAGATGACAAATCTCAAAGAATAGCGCAGAACACACGCAGTACAGGTCACGCTACTAAAGAATGTTAAGATAGATGAAATAATGTCTGAGGTCTTGCCATGTAAGATACTGAAATAAGCTGCAAACGTGAACTAAGTTACATTTAGAAAAGCAAGGAGAGCGTGATGAGTCTGATTGCGTCGAGACGCACAACCACGGAGGTACAAACATTCTTATCAGCGCATGTGAAGCCAGGGCTCGTCTATACATATCCACTCCGAAAGAGGACCGCGGCAGCTGACATCCTTGGTCTCCAGAGACGCACTGTGCGTGTGGCTACAAAAGCGAAGGCGCCAACTGGAGGTACCGTCACGCGCCAATCACTTGGATCTGCCGTAGCTGCGCGAGTCAGGGCAGTGCTGCTGGCATGAACGCTGTGCGTGCACTCACGAGCTTTCCTGTTGAGAAGCTGTGCGCGAAACACACCGGGGTGCATGCACTGACCTCAGCGGAACGCCAACTTTTCTTTTTGGAGGGGGGTGTGGGGGGGAAGGACGCAGGTTGTTTTCCTTGGGCCTCATCTCGTGCACTACGGATGATGATGATAGTGATCTATAGAAAGGAAGGACGCTTGATTGTGCACTACGAAGATGAGACGCTTGCAAATCCTTTGACGGTGCCTCTCATCACGCCGGCGTTCAGAGACGCCTTCATCGCAACGCTAAACCTTGCTATCACTTTCAATGCATTGCCTTCGTGCGCAACTGCAACAGTTCTTTACGCACCAAATGCTTTTTGCTCCCATTGTCGGCAACCTTTGATTGACCTTCAGCCAAAAGCCAGTTCCGTTGTTCGGGCACCCAAACGAGAACGTCGGGGCAAGTTGCGAGCGTAAAGCGAAAACACCCGCGCAACACGTCAAGACCGCATTAGAAACACTAGTTACTTCCCAAACAAGTTACAAAAAATGTTGCTTCCGAGTTCTTCCTAATGTTCGTTCACAATATCACTCAAGCCGTAGCTTCTAGTACGCTGTAATCAGCGTACTAGAAGTCATTTGCCATTTCCAATAGCGATGTGCAAAAGGCAGATACAGGGCACTATACACATGATTGTCATCTTTTGCACCCGAGACAGAGTAGCCTGTGCTTTTTTTCCAAGCCAGCGGTCCGGGAGTTCGTCATAATATTTCTCTATGAGTTCGTGGCGTAGTGGTGTGGTGTAACTGTCGTTTGGTAGTCGCTGCGGCATTGTACATGCGGCTTTATTAGCGAAGGTCATGGTTTTAAAGTGATTGAAGTTAAAAGGTAGGCAATGCAAGCGAAATTGCTTGTTGCAGTTTTGCCAGATAGCCAGATTTAAAATAATAGCGCAGAACAATTGACAGCTGTCACTTCCTTACTTGGCCATCTTGGAGTGTCTTGAAGAATGGTGCGAGGCAGCCATACCACACTGTTCTGTCTTCACCAACCGCTCTTTGCTCAATATCGATTCGCGTTTACTGGCACGAATATGCCATGCACATGCAAAGAAATGTTCGCATTCATTCTTGATCTCTAATTCTGCCTCTAGTTGCATGCAATGTGTAATGTATGACTTGTTTCGCGCAGATCTAGGGAGCACGTATGTCTGTGACACATAGCATTTGTAGTTGGCTCCGTGTCATCGCCTGCGCAAGTCAAGCTTGCGAACTATACTGTTTCGTGATTCTGGTGAAACAACAACACCGCATACGAATACTCCTTTTCCAAATCCCGTATTACACAGGTGGTGGTAACAACTTTATTGAGACTCTGCTCAGTTATGATCTAGCAGGCCCGAGTCCTAGGATGGCCCCTCACGAGGAGCGACCCTTTCGGCCCAGGCAACGAGGGCTTTTTGTACTTTTTCATCCGGCGTTCTGAGCAGCTCTTCCCACGGCTGTTGTGAGGGAGCTGGCAGGAGCGACCTGGGAGGGGGTAAGCCCTCGCACCCCCAAAGAATGTGATTTTGGGTAGCCAATGTTTGATTTGTGCAATTTTGACATATTGGGTTCCATTGCCCGTTGGTAATTATGGCTAGCCAATGTGGGCTGGGGAACGATTTAGTTTGGATTCGACGCAGGATCGAGGCTTGCGCTCGCGTGAGACTTGCGTTTGGAGGTGGGTACAGAAAGGCATCTTCCAGACCGCGTACGTCTTGTAGAGTGAATTAATTAAACAGTTACTGCGCCCTAAAAAAAGTTTACACCGTTTTTTCCTATCTTGTCCCCAAACAATAATCGTCATCTGTCTCGCTTGCGACGCTTCATTGGTATGGTATGGTAAAACTTTATTTTGGTCATTCGGAACGCACCTCCCATTTCGACGCCATGACGCCGTCGCGTAATGCGGCAAGGGCACCGCCAGAGAATGTGTTCTAAGTTAGCTACTTCTGAGCAAAGCTCGCAAAATATCGGTCGATTGTATCTCTGGATAGATTCTGTGTAACAGTGAGGGGTTGGAGTATGCCCTGACCTGGAGTAACCTGAGTGTCAAAGCCTGTGGTCTGCCTCCACCCTATGTGGTGGAGGATATCGTCTCCGTCCCATGTAAAAATGTGTGGTAAGTTCGTTACACGAGGAGGGAGGGTCCCGATATTCCATAACCAGGGGCGTAGCCAGGGGGGGGCTTATGGGGCTTCAGCCCCCCCCGAAATTTTTTCGTGCTGTCATGTGCCGCCGACCAAAACAACTCCCGGCGCCAGAAATCATGCTCAATTTTGTCTAGAATGTCCTTAATTCACGCTCGAAAAGACATTTTAGCGCGAACGTTGCTAAATCGGGCTGGATTTTGGGGCAACGCCCATGCATCGGGAGTCACATATCCTAACGCAAGGAGCCCCACCGGGCACAAAATTTCAAGGGCGTTTTGAAGGCGAGCGGGCTCGTCTCGGCATCTCGCGGAGGCCGCGGAATCTACGGAGCGCTTGGATTTCAATTCTGAAACGTTGTGGGTCTAAAGTTCTCATAACATTCTGATGCGAAAGGTCCATTGACAATTTCAAAGTCGTGCTTTAGATTTTCATTTCCGGAACTTTTTGGATTTAATGCTGTTGTAAACATTTGACGCCAAATGTGCATCGACTTTTCTAAAGTCGTACATCGGGCCATACAACGAGACAAGCCAAATCAACATACTATCAGACAAGTTGACAAAGCACGCAGCGAGGTCCGATGAGACAAAGCGTTGTGGTGGTTCATTTGTTCCGTCAGGTCACAGAAAAGAATATAAACATTTTTTTTCACCTGCGCGAAAGCATCCATGTCAAGACACTAAAGCCACCATTGTAACTAAGTTCTTATTCATCTTTCTACCTAGACTTTTATTCGCGAGGATATATTCAGCCTCTTTCTCATTTCTTTTTCTTTCTTTTTTTTCTCGCAACCCGCGGGCTGCCGATCCAGCCAGAGCGCATGCGTTTTTCTCGTGCTGCATCGATAACCGCGGGCCGCACTTGGATGCGCGTTTGTTTTTCTCTGGCCGACTGCATTTTCGCCTGGCAGAGTTTTGGACGCTTTCTGGCTAGCAGACGAGAAAAAGAAACAATGCATAGTCGCTCGCCGCCAGCACTGCGGGGACTCGATGGATTGCAACGCGTTCGCTTGAGCGCAACCTCTCCGGAAAATTTTGTCTCGCCGGTGTAGGATACCGAGCAGTACGCGTATGGTTTTCTGTGGACCAAGCGTCACACGTTTTCTTCGATAGTCCTTCGGTAGCCACACTAGGCGCCCAAAGTAGGAATTCGATTGTAGCCAACATGCTTTCCTTTGCGTTATTCTATTTCGCCGCCCCCCGCCCCCCCCCAAAAAAGAAGACATTGTTGTGGCGCAGCGAATTTTCGCATGGTGAAAGTTCGATTTTGTTACTTCTTTTACGGAAAGTAATGGGCGACGGGACGCTTCAGTTGCCGGATACTATTTTATTATTGCGATAGCAGCTCTATGAAGAATCCAGGCGCATTTCTGTCGTTGCCCTCATGTTCCGTATAAATAACTGCCGAGGGCGATAACATCATGACCGCGCGCCGCATGCTCTATGTGCGAGTGAAAACGTGCGGGGGGGAAGGGGAGGGGGTGAGCCGACGATGGTGGCTGAGTCTAGTGTGCGCAAGGGAGAAAAGGGGGGAGGAAGCGCGCCGCCTTCCGTCGCACGCGATACATTTTGGGAGTGGAGGGAGGGGGGGGGGTGCTGTGATCTGTGAATCTGTGGTTGCGGAACCTGTTTATTTGCCTTGTTTGACGCATTATATATAGTGACTTTTTCTTAAGTACGTAGATTTATTGGTGACTTATGCGTATATTTAAATATCTTGTTGCGAGGTTTTGTGCATATGCGCAGTGAACATTGTTTCCAGTGAAATTTTTTTTGCCCTGTATCAAGCTGTATCTTCACATTTGTATGTTCCATTGTATCTTCGCATTCCTAATGTACGAATGCGAGTCAAATGAAAGTGAGACAACCCGCCCTGTGCAATAATGGTTCGGTTCATTATTTTCGAGGCATGTGCGTAGCACATACGCATCTCATTTACAAGTGACATGCAGAGGTGAGGTTAAATGTTCTTTAATGCGCTCATACACGGGGTTGAACATGGTTGCGTGACATAATGGACACTTCAAAAGTTGAACAGCTTGGTGTCGTGAGGTTTTTGACAAATGAAGATCTTTCCCAAAAAGAAATTATTCGCCGTATGGCTGCCGTATGCGTTGAACATTGCGTGTCATTGGCCACTGTGAAGCGTTGTAACAAACTGTTCAAAGAAGCACATGAAAGTTACAAAGACGATCCGTGGCCGGGCCAAAGCCACCGTGCAATCACCCCCAACACAATTGAAAAGGCCGTGGTTGCTCAGTGGCTATGGTGTTCGGCTGCTGAGCACGAGGTCGGGCGAATAGAATCCCGGTCACGGCGGCTGCATTTCGATGGAGGCGAAATGCGAAAACACCCGTGTACTTAGATTTAAGTGCACGTCAAAGAACCCCAGATGAGGGTGGCGACTTTTTGTCTGCAATTGTGACCGGGGATGACTCATGGTGCCGCTACTACTAGCCTGAAACACTACGGCAAAGTTTACAGTGGAAACATTTGAATTCACCACTCCCAAGGAAAACAAAGGCCGTCATTTATGCCAGAAAAGCGTTGACTTCTTTTTAGATCATTAGGGGCCACTATTGATCGAATTTTCTAAACCTGGAGAGACTCTAAATCGTTTCAGATATTGCGAAAGATCGGATCGGTTGCGTGCCGCAATTAAGAGCAAACGACGTGGAAAATTGAGCATTGGGGACATCTTGCTTCACGACCTTGCCCGGTCCCGCGTCGCTGATGTGGTTAATACAAAATTGGTAAAGTTCAAGTGGGAAGCGCTGCAACATCCCTCATGCAGCCCAGACCTGTTGCCTTGCGTCTTCCGCATTTGGTAAAATTTGAAGAAACTGCTGAAGGGAAACAGATTCGTGTCGGAAGATGACGTGTAGTCATTTACCGATTTTCGAGGCAGCAACCCAAGGAGTTTTATGAGACGGGAATTACGCGACTCGTTAGTAGGACAAGTGTCTAAATACTCATGGTGACTACTTTCAAATAAAGTATCCCGTTTGTCATATATTCGCATTGGCTCACTTTCATTTGACTCGCCCTCGTATATGTTGCAGAACTCTTGCTTTTTATATGTGCTCTCTGTTGCGACTATAATTTCGGAGCAATTACTCGCACTGCACAACCGGTGACAGCTGCTCCTGCGCAATACATTCTAACAAAGGAAAGCGTCATTGAGATTTTCCCCTGGTCGTTGCATAGGTACAAAAATGTAAACAAGGTTGTTGAATGACATATGTATGTATATATATATATATATATATATATATATATATATATATATATATATATATATATATATATATATATATATATATATATATATATATATATATATATATATATATATATATATATATATATATATATGTATATATATATATATATATATATAAATATAATATATATATATATATATATATATATATATATATATATATATATATATATATATATATATATATATATATATATATATATATATATATATATATATATATATATATATATATATATATATATATATATATATATCCCTCGACTAATCTTATAAGGAGCAGGCCGAGCTGCAAAGTGAGCCCCCCCCGAACGAAATTTCTGGCTACGCCACTGTCCATAACCTCAGCGCCGTGCCACCCGGTAGCTACGCGGTCGATGACTTCTCGCGCAGCCTATAGGCCGTTACGATCGGCCTGCAGGGGTACTGCTCTGCAAAGCTATCTCAGCCCGCTGCAGGTGCTTCGATCGACCCGCAGTGTTGGCACCCTTCCGAGAACCGGCGACGACGACAGCGCTAACCGACCGTGCACGTCCTTCGGAGAACTGGAGACCACGGCAGCGTTAATCCACCATGCACCTCCTTCGGAGAGTCGGCGACGGCAGCAGGGCTGGCCACGTTTGGCGGACCGTGTATTGTCGGTTGATTTGCCGAGTACTGTCGCCTATACTGTTTTATATGAGACTTGACACTAGTTTGATTCAAGACCGATCCTAATGTGTAGCCTTTACTTTCTTTTTTTTTTCATTGATATAGGCAGCACTTGCTGAGGCATCGCGTTACAAGGCAGCGAATTCCCAAGAAAGCTGTAATGATGGCGCGTCAGGAGCGAAGGTAGACATCAAGGAGAGCCGAGTAAGCTTTCAAACAAACACAGAAATTTCAGGTCTCGAGTTTGTGATGATGAAAACTGGAACACTGTTGCTTCTATCATGAAGGCAAAAGATATGAAGACATCAGTGAAATAGGTATGATGAAAAGAGATACGAAATCCTTGGACTGAAACACGTGAAGAAAGTTTAGGTGTATTTGATTTCTGAACCGAAACTTATAATTATCGCAGAGGATGAGGCTGGGGAGTGCTACAGGAACAATGAAAGTAATCACAAAGAGCTGTTTGTGTACGTGGTTGGTGATGTCATCCATCTGCGGGGCCGTAACAGGGCTTCCTGCTAGTTTCAAAACACTTCCGCCTGACGGTTCCTGAGGTCCTTGCAAAAAACTGGAACTAGTCGAGCGTCTTCACCATGCGCTCTATGCCGACGATATAACGCTGTGGACGGTTCGGGGACTCCGACGCAGACATACAAGACCAGCTTGACCAGGCGGCCGAGATCACATCATACTACGCCCGACAGGGCGGCCTCAGTTGAGCACCCCACGAGTCCGAAATCGTCTTCTTACGTCCCCGCTGCAAGTCTCCCCCGGTCCCCATCACAGTCCTCGTTGACGGGACACCCATCCTGGTGGTGGCCCGGGTGCGCGTCCTCGGATTTTACATTCAGGACGACGGCAGGGCCGGACATAACGTCTCTCTACTTTCGCGCAAGACAGATCAGATCATCGCTATGCTCCGCCACGTTAGAAAACGACGCTCGCGAGTTAAGGAAAGGGACGTGCTCCGTTTAGTATAGACGCATGCATTCTTAACCGCTTCAATTATCGTCTCCCCTCTCACTGGCTAACCTGGGCACAACGTGACCTCGTGGACACGCTCATTCCCGAAGCTACCAAAGTCGCACTCGGGGCTCCACACCATACCTCAAGTCATCGCCTTTTCTAGCTCGGGGTACACAATACCCTCGACGAACTGCTCTCCCGACCCAATGGATCAGCCAGCGTCAACGCGTTCTCCTCACTTCAGTGGGTAGACAGCTCCTCACCCACCTGGGCCACCCGCTTCCCGCCGCATCCCTGGACATGCCGAGGGACCTCCGTACCGGACAGCATCACTAGGCTGCTTCGGGTACATCCCATACCGTGTAGCATGCCCCCCATCCCGAGCATAGTATTCTAGAAGAGTTGATTGTTGGGCTAGTTGGTTAGTTAGTTCGTTAAAGCGTAATGTCGGTCGACGGTGGGCACGAGCGAGATACCTCGCTCGCGCTCTTGGAAAACTGGAGGAGAACAGAGTCCTCTACACGGACGCGACATGTATGGCACAAGGGCACACAGCGGTGATGGTCGACGGCACCCGAGAGGTCGTGAGCGCCGCCAGAACACACTCTCCAGCCCTTCATCTACCGACTCGGGCGAAATCCTGGCGGTTCCCCTCGCCATACAACACAGGTTGAGCCTCCCAGGGCGAGCGTATTACGTAGTCGCGTTCATGCTTGTATAGTGCTTCATATTACACTGACAGAAGAACTAAAGAACAAACATAAAAGAAGAGAAATAGACGTAAGTGGCGCAACATACCAACTAATTTAACACTGTTAGAGATGGTGATTGGGGGAGGGGAATAGGGGGGGGGGGGAAATATAAGTGATGACGTGTGTTGATGCGGTGGGCCAGAACGGCGACGTTCACTTGCACCCGTTGTCCTTGGCAAAGTCAACCTCAGCTTCGATGAGCGTGGTGGACGGAGTGCTTACGCGCTTACCTTTTTTTCTTTCGCTATCGTAAGTTCTAACCATATTTCTCGCTCTGTTTTCGTTTTTGCGGTGCCAGTGATTTCGATGCCATCTAGTTGCGGAGAACATTTGCACTGTTTGCAGTGCGCAGCCGAGTAGAGCTGTCAGAAGCTGGCGCACGTGCTTGTGCCCCCGTAATCTGTCGTTTAGACAGCGTCCGGTCTACCAAACATGCACTTTTCCGAAAGATAGTGGGATGTGGTAATTACTACGCAGGTAGCGCATTCCACGCAGGTAGCGCATTCCACGCATTTCCCAGCTCGATGTCACTTACTCCTGTGGGCTCGGATAACCTGTAACGGGCCCGCGACCTACCCTTGTCACGTGCCATCTACGATATTTGCGTTCTACGCAAAGAACGACAACACGGCCCTTGTGTCCTATGCCTCACCGACGGCGGGCGAGAGCCTTGCCGTGGAATTGTGCCGACGCGTACGCCGTACAGACTGGGGACGGAATCGTTGTTACCACCGCCTACGTTCATTCCATTTTTGGTGGATCCTCCCGGTGGGACCTCAATCCCGTCGTCGTTGTGGGTGGCGTTAACGCCTACGTGTCTCGTCCCGGCGGAAAGTGGTTCTTGGTGTTTCTCTTGGAAGGTTCGGCCTTCAATGTTACGCCAAGACCAATGTCTCCAAGACACGTCATCCAACGGTCGTGTATGGAGCTAACGTTCGCCAAGAACGTCTCCAGTGTCGTCACAGGGCCCGTGGCCGTCTATAGCAGCGACCGTAAAGCCATATAATTACTGTGGTCACGAGAGAAACGCAAATACAAATAAACATAACAACGCCCGTTTTGGGCTATGTTATTTTGTTGTAGTGTGTTAGCTTCTTTATACTTATATACAGTTCCGCTGTTCAACCACCTTCGCGGAGTGGAATCGCTCTGATTTGTTTTTATTTTATATTAGCGAGAGATAGTAGCTCTTCAGAACGGCAAGTTGGGCCAGTTGGTTGTGATTCACGGTAAGGGTTGTAACAGCGCACCCGAGACAAGGACAACAGAAGGAATAAAACGACGACAGGGCACGTCGGGCCCAACGACGACACAGCGCCGTGTCGTCGTTTTATTCCTTCTGTTGTCCTTGTCTTGGGTGCGCTGTTACAACCCTTACCATGAATGGTACCTCTTTTTTTTAAAGTGTGAATTATATAAAAGGTTTATGGTACATCTGTAACTACGTTGCGCCACATGAGTTTTCTTTTAGCATATTAGGATTTGAAAAATAAAATTTAAACAATCTGCGTAGGTACCTTGAGAAACTACGTAGGTTCTACCAAGTGGTATCTCGTCGCCCTGCCGTAACTATTCGTTCCCCAGACAGTGAAGCAATATGCGCTCTGACCGTGTCTGCGTTGTTGAACGCTATGCAGAATGCCCGCCCCGTGTACGCTCTAAGAAAAGTTTACACCCTATGAGTCGTATCTTGCCACGGAACAATAAACGTCATCTGTCTTATCCGCATTTCCTTTCTTTAGCGCTGCGAGCCCGGTACCTCCCAGTAACGAACGGCATGCGCGTCATCGGCATGATATCGCACTGCCGGCAGGAAAGTAGCGGGTGCGCTGTTTTCAATAAAGGAAACGCAAGCAAGGCAGATGGCGATTATTGTTGTGTGGCAAATATACACCCCAAAGGATGTAAACTTTCTTTTGAGTGTACACTCTTAGAAAAATGTACACCCTTTGGGGCGTATCTTGTCCCCACAACGATAATCATCATCCGTGCTGCCCGTGTTTCCTTTCTTTAACGCTGCGAGCCCGGTACTTTCCAGTCAGGAACGACATGCGCCTTATCAGTGTGACGCAGCATTCTCGACAGGAAAGTAGCGAGCGCCGAGTTTTCAGGAAAGGAAACGCAAGCAAGGCAGATGACGATTATCGCTGTGGGACAAATATACACCCCAACGGGTGCAACCGTTTCAAGAGTGTACGTACTTTGACAGAGAAAGAAATGCTACAAGAGCGGACATTTGACGAAAACTGGCAACAGGAAATACGTCACGCTACTATTAATACCGTCCGTTAGCTGCCGCGAGCATCGCAAAAAAAAGGAATGTGCAATTGAATTGACAGACATCGTTCTATCTTTGCGTTATTCGTTCCTGCTAAAGCTCAGAACTTGTACTTTTCGATTTACTAAGACGAAGTCCTTATATGTATCATGAAAGCGAAAGGTGACCGTCGTAGTTGCCCCGAAACACGAGCGAAATAAACATTTCCTCATTTCGCGAGGCGCTTGCGCCTGCTTTATGAAATCGTACCTGGGGCAGATTCGCTGGAGGCTTGTCAAGATCGTTCGCAATAGTTTTCACGAAATATTAAAACGATTCTGCACCAAAACCGCGCAGTTGAGCAGTAGAAGCAAAAAAAAAAAAGCGCAGCCAGCGTAACGCGTGCAAACTTGCGTTCAAAAGGGGCACGGCCAAAACCTAAAACAGAAGTTTTGTTCAAGTATTAATGCCGGCATCTTGGTGGCGTTACTGTCGATTCCGCCCCTGGGCTTTATGGGACTTGTAATATAGGCGGCTTATATTGCCGCACCGTTCTGTCACTATAGGGTTGCTGATACCTTGTGTTAGATTCTTTACAAAATTATTCCTCAAAATTTTGAGGATGGCAGCCTACAAAACGAATGCTGTGAAACAAAACACCGACAGCACAAGCCTTCTATCTTACTATCTTCTTACTTACTTCTATCTATCTTACTATCTATCTATCTTCTTACTATCTTCTTCTTACTATCTTACTTCTTACTATCTATCTTACTTCTTCTATACTTAAATATTAAAGATGCGAAGCTACAACAGAGCTCAAACCTGAAATTTATGTAATTTTATTCTCGCGGCGGTGCACTAGCTCCATGATTGGCCCAGGAAAGATAATTGAAAACATAATCGATACGAATAAGTGGTGGCAAAGTCGCTGAGAAGCACGGTGAATTTGATTCATAAACATGACTTAAATCGTCCGATGGCAGGATACAAGCACAGGACCGCTGCACAACTTGTTTTAACGCGTAAGCTTTCTTTGGCGAGTATTCCAGCAAAGCCTGTCTGTCACGCGAAAAGAGTAATGCCTGCACACACAAAAATGCATAGCTCGAGAACCTAAGATATTTAATCGTTATACTAGTGCAAATGTAGATGATTCATGTGAAGCAACAATTGCAAAAAAAAATCCACTACCATTTCTCCTTGCGAAAGTGGATGTAAGCGAAGCTGTTGCCTACGTTAGGAAAGCACAACCGACGTTAGAGGACATTACAGCGCCTCCGCCACGAGCGACGCACGTGCTTCACGCACACAGGCAGGTGTGCGGAATTGCTGCATACATCCTCAGTCTTCTAGGCCATCCTCTGAGCGCTAGTGCATATTGAACGAAATGAATGCTAATTCCGTCAGAAAATGCGTAAAGTACTACTTAAGCACTACCTGCGGGCACGATAGCTTCGGGTTGTTATGCCAATATACGAGAAAACATATATTACACGGAAACTCCACAATACATCCCTCTTGCAGCTGCTGTTTGATGGTTGAGTAGTTGCGGCCGCTAGGAGGCGACAGCGTTAGCACAGCATACATCCTCATCCTCGTATATAGGCCGTCCGCTTAGAGCGCAAGTGCGTTATTGAACTGATTGAAATTATCAAAGTGAGATGCGCCCGACAATTCGTAAAGTGCGACTTGCACACAATCTGCAGACACGACAGCATCGCATTGTCATTCGAATACACGTGAAAATGCAATCCTATTACGCGGAAACTCAAACAAAAGAACCTTCTCCAGCTGACGTTTAATTGTTCTTAGGTGAGCATGCGACGAAAAATCCCAACCAACTATAAAGCTAACAGCTTAGCTGTAAAACCGCGCGCTGCATTCATTCACGTGCGTCCGGAGTAAGAGCGCACCTCATCCACAGCATACACCTGCTTTGGATGCCTGGTCGTGCCTCACTGCCAGATTATGAACGCGTTCGTGCGGTCGCTCTATGACTCTCCCTCCGAGCATCTCCGCGCACTGAGGCAGGCGCACAATGCGGAGCACAGTTGCCCACTACTCCTCACATATCCCAGAGGGAATACACAGCACTACACACGCCAGCGTCGGCTATACCAACCTCCACCGGCGTCTTGCACTCGTGAGGAGGCGGTGGCACTTAGTCAGCTTGCAGACCCACATATTTCCCCAAATGACACTTCCTGCATATATCCTATACCCCACGCGCTACCCCGACGCTTGTACCGGGATGAGGCGTTTAGCTCACGACCTTTCACGTTACGGTACAACGGTGCACTGCACCTTGCCCCTTCCCAGTATCCTTCTTGCATCCCGCACCACAGTGAAGTGCGAAGATGCCCTTCGCGACGGCACCTCTGAGGTACGCCGGGCACCGATTTGAGGGGGCATGGGTCATTGCCGAAGACGTCGTAGGAGCCTCGGACTATAGGTGTCACTTCCTAATTTCCCCGTATCTGCCAATAAAAAAAATGTTTTCGCCATCATCATCAGGCAGGGCTACCTAAGTTGCTCCGTTGAGCTCCTCAGAGTTGATGCGGTGTTGTTTCGCAACTTGTCCATGCTGCGTTGTCGTGAAACCGCTTGGCGGTTCGGAAATTCCAAATCGAGAATGAAACCGTTTCACGGCATTCTCGATAAATCACACCGGGCGTCCCGGTGTAGGTTATCGACGATGCTGTAAGGCTTGCCTAGCCCTTATACTTGTCTAGGGATGATCGAAATGGTTCGCTTAGGAGTTAAGAAACATCTACGAAATTATTTGGACGTGTCTTCGCATTTGTGAGCGTCTCTGAGCGTTTCGATTACCTCGAAACGCGAGCTCCCACGAGCAAAGGGTACCGTAAAGGTCAGAAAGGTTCATGCGTTACATGCACTCTTTTTTAGGTGCTTTGGGATCGTAGTCAGGCGTGGGCTATTTCATACTCGTTTACAACAGATTCGGTATAGCATCCTACGCAGGCTCTGGGGTTCACCAAAATAGGCAGTTATTGCACTGCTTTGCAAAGCTTGCTGCCACTCACGAATTCTCGTTTCCTCACCAGGCTTTCGAACATTACCTTGGGGTTTTTCATGCTAATCCTCAAAAAAACACCGGTAAACTTCGCCCGCGAAGTTCTTCGAATCATTTGTTGTAAGTCACGTCTACTGTTAACGCGCCGTTACGATTCGCTTGCTCGTGGCAGCCTACATTTCGAACGAAAGCCGACAGATGAACTCTTCCTCTGATGGATGCGTGCGTTATCAGTCAGAACCGGCTGTACTTTCTCGCCATTAAACTTTAAAGGGTCTAGCGGAATGCGTTGTTGGGCAAGTTGGTTCATTGTATTTGGAAAGATCGGTTGCGCTTTGTAGACGATCACAAGGAAGAAGACTGTCCTGTCTTCTTCCTTGTGATCGTCTACAAAGCGCAACCAATCTTTCCAAATAAAATTTAAAGGGTCGTCGTCATGCTACCTCGGACCCTTTATCAGGCGTCATCGTAACCACCCCGTCGAAGCGCAAGCCCGATGTCAGTGCTTCCCGCTGTTTCAGAGAGAGACAGGCAGGCAGGCAGCCAGGCACGCAGGCACAGTTGCGTCGAATTCCACGCTGCGCGGTAAAGCAGCAAAGCACGCGATTCGCGCGCGCGTGCGTGCCGGCATTGGAAGCACGCTGCGGTCGATGCGACGGAGCGCGGACTAGAAAAAAAAAGAAAGACAGAAAGAACTCGGACGTGTGACGCGAACTGCCGGTTCGCGGCCTTGGCTCACCTTCTGGGACGCGGGCGAGGAAGCCAAGCGTGCTTCCGCTTTCCGGTTTACGCGTACTCGTCGTCGTCGTCGCCGCCGACGGACGCGCTGTCGCTGTCCCTCCCCCCCCCCCCCCCCCACCGCCCCTCCTCCGCCATGCTATTGCGTCGCCCCATGTTGTCTCTGCCGGAGCGTGCACAAACGTGAAAGCTCGTGGGCCGAACTCATGCAGTCACCCTTGCAAACATTTGTTCTACCAGACTTTGTAATCTCAGCACGTTGTTTTCGTAATATTTAATGAGCTTCCACGGAAAATCTACGTACAGGCGCCGACAAAAGTGGTTATACTCCACGCAGTCCACGCAGCGGGAGCCGGAGCAACGGCAAACTGCATTGCAACGCCATCTACAGGCAGCATCTGGGATCATGTCTGCCGATGATAAAGAGCACCCATTGGCTGTCTCGATCCCAGATGCCGCCTGTAGATGGCGCCGCAATGCAGTGTACCGCTGCTCCGGCTCCCGCTGCGTGGACTGCGTGGAGTATACCACTTTTGTAGGCGCCTGTACATACCTTGCAATCATTGAGTTCCGGAGACAATCAACGTGGTATGCATGCGACTGGAAATAGTGTCGCCGATCGGACTGTGACACGAAGCTGCAAAGGAAGCAGCTGCGCGTTTCTCAGAAGGAAAGCTAGGCGATAGAAAAATATTTGCTGCTCCGGATTGAACTGCGAACAAGCGCATTTTTTGGAGGTGACTGCGTAGCGCATTGACCGAACCAGGATGAATCTCTCAAGTGCAAACGATTCTTTCTGAGAAACCCGTAGGTGTTTCATTCGTAGCTTCCTGCCACAGTCGGGCGAATGACAGTTTTCCGGACGGATGGATGGATGCTATGAGCCGCTACGAGCGTCCCCTTTTAAACGGGGCGGTGGGCTGAGTCACCAAGCTCTCGTTCTTATTTTGCACAATTCCCTACTTATATTTCTGAGAAAACACACAAACTCAAGGAATTTAGAGCATCAAACTTTTTGAAACATTGCCGGGAACTCTGTTTTTGTACGCCTCCGTTGTTTGTGGCCTCCCTATCTTTTTGCCACCGAAACTCCCATCTCTGTTGCCTACATGTTTATTTTCCCCTTGCAATCCCAGAACCCAAGGGCTTCAAGGAGGTCAGAGGAAACCAAGCCGGCAGCTGGCTAGATATCTTCACATTCTAATAAGCCATGTTCCATCGTTTCCCGAGCTTTACCACAGCATGCACATTAGTCTTCGTCCTTGCTGTACCTCGCTTTATAAATGCGTGTTCTAAAGCATTTTGATCGCGCTTCGAAAAGCAAGGAACTTCCGTTTCAGTTATCATAAATGGGTTGTTTCCTGATTTCGTTTATTCTTTTGAGGTAGTTACTCGTAGCAGGTTTCTTTTCCATGGCCGCCACCCATTTCCTTTCATGAACCTTCCGCCATCTGGCGGGCTTCTAGAGACTTAATCTGCCGTTTTGTGCGCATGTATTCGCACTTTCCAACACCTATATCTGGCGCAGTGGAAGGTAATGATGCGGTTTTACGGGCCAAGACTACGATCTGATTATGAGGCACGCCGTCGCGGGGGAGTCCGGAATAATTTGGACCACCTCGGATTCTTTAAAGTGCACAACTAAATCTAAGTACAAGGGTGTTTTCGCTCCCATTGGAATTCGGCCGCCGTGGCCGGGATTCGATTCCGCGACCTCGTGCTCAGCATCCCAACACCATAGCCGCTGAGCAACCACAGCGGGTCAGCGGAAGTTTGACATGAGATGGGACGGAGGGGTCAAGGAAGCACGCGCATCTGGAAGAACAATTGGCTCACGGGTCTTTACCGTCGCTCAGCACATTCCTTGACCTTTCCAAAGAAAGGAATCCATGAGCCCCACAGTCCACGATCAGTCTCTTGGCTTGCGAAAAACAAGCGCTGTAAACATTTCGCATACGATCAAGGTTGAAGTTGCGATGGAACCGGCGCCATGAGAATTCGTACATTTCTTTGTCCAGTTTTCTCATATCTAGCGTATACGTAATGTTCTAGAGTAGGGCACGTGGCAGTTAGCTGGATGCTCAGCACTGTATCGTTCATGGATGAACGAAGCAAGCACCGGCAGTCACGCAGCTATCCAGGGTGACGTCGCGTCCTTTCACGTCGGCAGGCGTGTTTCACGGCCTAAAATTACAACACCGACGACCTAATTAGCAAAACCATTTGCTTCGTAAGTGCCGCTTACTATACTTACTTACGTTATTATACGTTCGACATCATAACTGGCTAAAATATGCTGGTACTAACGCTTCCATCATGAGTACTTTCTTTTGGTGAATACGGGCCCCTGTTTAGTTGTGCCAAGTATGTAAATGTGCGCGCGAGGTTATCAGCAATATGCCAGCGCGCGTTGTCTCGACCATCAATGTGTGCGATAGTGTCTTTGCGTGTGTTATAGGGCGACTTTGCGAGAGGGTTGCTTTAGGGTGACTTCCTTCTTGCAAAGTTATTTCGCTTCAATGGCGTAATTCTGTCGTAATAGCATTTCTCTACAGCTGCATTCACCGGCATCTGAACTCTATACGACAACCTATCACAACTAGGTAGCAAAAAGAAAAAAAAGAAAGAAAAAGAGCGAAGCCGTTCGGAACACTGAATGCGACGCAACATTCCAAACACAAGTCAAAGGGACACCGCGAGTCTTGGAAGGTTCGTTTTTTTTCCCCGCAATCCGCAGCTTGATCGTCCAAAACTTTACCTTTTGGAAATTATGAAGGCTTATCTAAATCAGTATTCCATGACTTTTGCATTGTGGCACCGCGAACACTTGGTTATTTCTCGCCCGTGAATCATATACCGCCTTGCCGAAAGGTGCTAAAATGCTGCGGAAATCGCATGAGCCTGGTACCCATTACCGATATAAGGCTTCGGAGCTAATCCGCCTGGCAGCGCCAGCGTGTCTGTAAAGCGAGAATAGAATGTGCGCCTGGTGCTCCCGTCACGATTTCCAGCACCACTCTCTCCAGGCAGCAATTATTCGAGACCGTTACCAGAGCTTTACGTTACCAGAGCTATGCAAGACGTTAGAGGGTATACTCAAGATGGTTACCACAGGCGCAGATCCCTGTAGCGTGGTCATACGCGTCGTTGGCGCGGGAAGCAACAAAAGCGTTACTCGTGCTGTTTAAAGTCGACAAGTCCCGGTGTCTTTTCACGGACTTCGGTGAGCAGCTTTACGTGTGGTGCACGGCTAGCTCTCATTCGCTTCCTCTGTGTTTAAAGAAAGTTTATTTCCACAAAAGGCGATAAGAGCACTGAGTCACAATGAAGGCACAGTTCCTCCGGGACGATAACATAGACAAAGTAGGAAGCATTATATACACGGCACGTTTTCACAGAAGTGTGCGAGTCCACACTAACATATATGACCACATAGACCCACGGAAACGCACAGTGACACGTGAACTAATTGTCACATTATATAAAGTGATCTTGAAAATATACAGTATTCTCTTCCTTCGGTTCGTCGTTTCTCATTTCTATAGCGTGCCATCTCCCCCGGTGCAGGGTAGCAAACCGGGTGTGCATCTCGTCGACCTCCCTGCATTTCCTTGCCTCTCCGCAAACAACACCAATTTCGAACAACGAAATGCATGTGGAGAACCTAAACTCATCACTCGCCTCCCGCCCACCAATTCCCCACCCACTATTCCCAACAATTTGTTGAGGAGACCATCGAAGATGATTGTCATAGTAAGCGAATAGCTTATGTGCGTAACAGAAATCAAATGAACACACCAGCAACACTTCCGAACAGCACTGATGGCGTCTATAACGGTGCTTGCATGATTATGGTGGCGCCAACTGTCGTCGACGTGTTGTGCTATAGACGGAATGACAGCGCATGACTATGACGACGATGGGATGGTGATGGATATAATGAAAGAACGACGACGACGGCAGAGGGAACAAGACGCGATGACGACAGCGTGACGACCACGATATGACAATGGCTGCGACCTGCGCTTTCTTTGTCGCCTCGTTTGCTCCACGGAGGCCAGGCACTCCTCCGAGCGCTCGCTTTCGTATGGCACAGGTTCTGTTCGGTCCTTTCAGTCCGAATATCGCTTCTCCTTTGAGGATGCGCGCGCCTTAATCGTATCGTGTATCTGATGCTTCCCCGCTATTTCTCTCGGGTGAAGGAAGTCTCTCTTCCAAGAATACGGGCTGGAGTGGCACTTTCAGCTTCCGTTACCTCGCCCTGCGGTTCGAAACCTTAGGGCCCAGTGAACCGTTCGAAGTGTTCTGCTCCAGCTTCTATAGTGGACATCCAACACCTTTTGCGGTTCTGTCCGTGAACGAGGGTTACTCGCGAGAGGGCCAAGAGCTGCCACGCTTCTGACGAATCGGGAAGACATGCGTTGAGTTGGCTCGTAGAAGACAACTTCGCCAAGCCGCCATACTGAAAATTCTGCCTGAGGCTTCACGCTTTCGATTAAATAAACTATGCCTCATTGCAAGTTTCACGAAAAAAAAAATTCAGTGCCATTCCACTTTGTGAAGGTGGATGACCACCCAAGCTGTGTATAGTGATGACTATATTGATTTAATATATGGTGATTACTATTGTCATTGAATAAATTCACATGCACGTAACTTCATGATTCTACCATCTTTTATTTTATTTTGTTACCATAGTGATCATCGCTTTATGGTCACTCTATGGCAGACGGCCATGGGCTGAACGACGGTGCTGGAAAGATTTTTAGCACACGTCAAGTCTCCACATGACCGATGACGCGCAGTTGGTACATTGACATGTGTATAGTATTGAATTCCGAACCTATGCTCCTCGCGGTATTCGGGATCCCGACGGGCATTGCGCATACGCTTGGTGTTGGGCGGCCCGCTCGCCGTCAGCGGTCCATCTCCTTCCGCCGCCGCCGTGGCCATTCCCGATTCTGTTCGCGAAGGCGATCTTCACGGGCACGCTGCTGTTCTTCGTCGTACGTGAAGGCGGCTACGCGACGGTCCAGGCCCGTCGACCGACGCACGCTCGGCGTCAGCGGCTTCTCGTCGCCTTCTGGCCCGTTCCCGCTTCTGCTCACGTCGTCGCTCTCGGAGGACAAGCGGATCTTCCTCGACGCGCACAGCACGCGACCCACTCGTAGCACGGCCGGAAAGCAACTGCTGATAGCGGCGCTAGGCGACGCTGACGTCACAGTAAAGAGGCGCACACATAACGTCGGACTATAAACACGGCTTTAGCGTTTGTGGTGGTGGTACAAACTTTATTTAGTGAAGGCCAAAAGGAAAGGAAATTAAGATGCCGCCGTTCCGTGGGTGGCCTTCAGGCTGCCGGTCGTGGCCACCAGATCATGCCTGGCGGCGACTTCCGCTGCCCAGATCATTAGCCGTAGCTGGACATCCGGCTCCAGGCTGCCCAAAGCAGCCTCCCACAGATGCGGACTAGATACATGCAGCCCGACGTTATCGGCGGGCGGGCGACCGTCGCTCGACGCCGGGCGCGTCGGAGTGCTGGACTTGAGCTATACATCGATTTGCTGGGACTACGCGAACCTCTTCTACGCATGCAGAAAGAAAAAAAAACGGAAACCTAACCACGCACAGCTTCGTTGTAAGAAGAAAGGGCACACGCACGATGTCAGTTATAGCGAAGCTGTGGACGAATGAGCCAGCAAGGCGGAAACGACGCATCTCGACGAGAGAAGCTCAGCATACGCGAACGCCGGCGACAAACGCCTCCAGCGACCGTCGGCGCCAGCCTGAGGAAAAGCGCGCCACACCGCCGCCGATCACAGAGCCTAGACATTCAGACGCAGCAACGCACCCGCGGAGTGACAGCAGGTGCGTCCCTAAACTCGGTTGCACGAGAATGCGTGCCTTTGCATCGCCGATGAAAGTCCGGCCGCCGACCAGCTATAGCACGCTATCTCCGAAAGTTATTTGCATAGGCACTTTCGCCGTTCACGTACACAGACCTTGGACGGTGTCTGCTTTTTCTCACTTGTGTAAGTCACCAACAAAAGAAAATTTTATTGAGCAATAAAACATGTTTTAGAAACAAGATTATTTCAACAAAAGCCGATACGAACACTGAGTCACAACGACGGCACAATTCCACCAGGACGATGATATTTACACAAAACGAAGCACTGCGCACGTTTTCATAGTAGTAACTTATGTAAGCAAATGCCCTGAAGTTTACTATTTTGAGTAACAGTCGTACCATTCTCTCCATCCAATTTACTGCACTACATGCACAGAAGCCATCCAACTTGCGCAGGGGTTTACTCTCTTTAAAACGTTTGTCTTGAGTCCCCTGCAAAAGCATTCATGCTGCCGTTGAAATTTTTTCGCGGCTCAGCTCCGGTGGCATAGAAATATAAGTTGAGACTTATGGAAAATTATTATTTTCCCACGTCACTTTCCATAGGATTGCTTGCATTCTTTTGAGCTGCGCTAATTCGGTTTCGGGGCGGGTTGACATCTCCAAAAGTTCTGCCGCGAAGTGCCACCGAATTTGCGAGTCTGATATTTTGATTTTCGATTATCAGTCAGCGTTCAGCCTAAATTTCACAAATCTCCCATGAAGTTTTATTCTGGAGGAAAAGAACCTTCGTGACAACCCGCAGTTCGAAAGGCGAACATTCTGCGTTCGCCTACAACATGGATGCAACAACTGCTTTAAAAGGAGTACTAGAATATTATTCAGAGATGTTGAAAGTTACGCACCGTCAAGTGAAAGGCCGTTCCATTTAATGAAATCAGCAAAATTGTACACACTATTTCTGAAAGACGTTAGTTCAGGTCGAGAACTCTTCAGAGCTCCTTTAATATCGTGTTACAAACGCAACGTTTACCAATGCATATGCGCGTGCGCAGTGTCTTCCTGCCTTTGGTGTTTACAAAAATGTTTGCTTCAAAATTTTGACCAACAAATGGAGATAAAACGTAGTGAATAAAGACACGACAATGTCTGGAGCGAATGCTACGAAAATCATAAAATCCATGAAGTAACCTCTCATTCTGACAACATGTGAAATAGTCAACCTAATCTAGGTACCTGACCGGAAGTACTACACAGGTTGTCTTCTCTCTCTCTTTTTTTTTCTTGTGTTTCATGAACTGGCCGCCTTAAACCCAGGGATACCGTGCAACACGTCTTATTAAAATGTGAAGATGTGCACCCAGCTGTTGCTTTGGGCTCCGCTGTCCTCCTTGAAACCCTTGGGCCCAGGGATAGCAAGGGCAAAGTAAACATGTCTGCAACAGTGATTAGTAAAAGGCGAGTGGCGCTTTGGTGACAAAGAAGTAGGGAGGCGTAAAACAACAGAGACGTACAAAAAGGAAGTCCCCAGCAGTTGTCTAGAAAGTTTGTGACTGGGAACTCTTTGTGTGTTTAGAAAAAAAAAAGAAGAAAGAGATAGGTAGGACATTCGGCAAAATAATAACAAGAGCCTGGTGGCGCAACCCATCGCCCTGTTTCAGAGGGGACGCTCATAGGATCCATCCATCCATCCATCCATCCATCCATCCATCCATCCATCCATCCATCCATCCATCCATCCATCCATCCATCCATCCATCCATCCATCCATCCATCCATCCATCCATCCATCCATCCATCCGTTCAACAAACATGTTTGTCCCCTCTTTCTCGCATGGAAGCTGGACGACCGCAGCTCCAGACCTCTTTGTGCTAGTCTAGTAACTTTAGTAGGAAACTCTAATATGGCTGACTAACTCTAACTCTGACGCCCATCGGATCCTTGGTCTTCACTGGTAACTTCAACGTGCATCACTAGCTATGAACCACCAAGATTGACGGCAGCCTAACGTATCGACGGAGCACTTGCTTTGACTTGACTGATTTCCAAGCACTTTGCTGCGTGCACAGACAGTGTTCCCCCTATCCCGCTTTCTTTATTTCTGTTCCCCCTTTCCCTTCCCCCAGCGTAGGGTAGCAAACCGGACGCTGTTCTGGTTGACCTCTCTGCCTTTCCTCTCTTTGCTATCTCTCTCTCTCTCTAATATGGCTGTGCTGTAGCTTACGTCATTCCCTCCACACGCCACGGATGCCTGGCAAGGAAAGGCAGGTCGGGATGCGCGAGAAGCGCTTTTTTCTCGCACGCGCTATGGAAAACCTGGCGGCGAACGCGCGGCAGCACAGTTTCGACGGGCCGGGTCGAGGCTATGCAGTCGTTACATACTTTCGCACCGGGGAACGCGGCTCTGTTTAAGCCTCGCCGCGCACGTCGGTGTCGGTCGGTCGGGCGGTCGGGCGTCGAATCGTTAACCTCCCGCCGTCCGCGTTGCGTTTGTCGGTTGCCCCGCAAATACACAAGTCTGGCTGGCGGGGTCGGAGCCTCTCTGGCGACGGCCGTAGAGCTCCGCTGGCGGAGCTGTCGGCCTCGCCGATGATGATGCGCTGCATTTGCATTGACGGCCTGTTGTTTTGGCACATCGCGAGAGCTCTGTGCGTGTGCGTGCGTGTTTTACATTTCTGGGTGCGACAATGTGCGAATCACATAACGTTCGGTTACCTTCGCGCAGGTGTTGCTGGTGCTATGCGTTTGATTGCCTTCGCAGGAATGCAATTAGGGCAGAGCGTTGGCCGTCGTTCCGATCTCCTGTCGTGCTGTCCGCACGCATAAAACCAATTATTTGCTCTGTGTTACTATCATTTTGCCGGTCGCAGTGTTATGTTGTTGCTGTGCTGGAATGTAGATCACCTGCTGTGTTTAGGTTGAATGACTTAGCTTGCCGGGTGTGTCGAAGCATAGTGGGTTGAACAATAACCGTCGGCGCTGAGAATTGCCTGTGATGAAATTTCGACTTCGATAAAATAAATGTTTCTTCAACAGACGCTGCCATCGTGTGGAATTTCAGCGGCTCCTTATGTTTGCCAGGCAAGAATTAAGATCACAGACGCGCTGTTGAAGATTTCGAAAGTAATGAAAATTTAAAAAATGTCAAGAGAACATTTATTTGGAGTCCACAGTGAGTTCAAGTGAACGCATTGGTAACAGTGGTACAGCTTGCACGAATTCAAGTATAGTCACTTAAAAAGATATTCAGTGGCGACTTAGTGGTAAACGCGAGGGAAATGCGTGGGCATTACGTCGCATCTCTTCGAGGTACCGGGCGCACGACTTAAACCGCATTCACCACATTGACAAGTGGTGTTCTGGAGCTTACTCGACGTACGTTCTGTATCTTTGAGGAGTGAAGTGCAACTTCCGGTGTACCGCGGCGGACTACCATCAGTATATATATATATATATATATATATATATATATATATATATATATATATATATATATATATATATATATATATATATATATATAAAAGCATTGCAGTACCATCCGTTGCATTCTTTATGTGCCTTTATTATTAGGACTATTTTTCTTTCTTCTTCAGTGAACAGTCGTCGTGGAGTACCTCAAAGACTCTTGTGCGCCTCACGGCTCATTGAGATTGAGTTATGGCTTCATTTCGCAATTAGTTTTCTAACGCTTTTTTCCATTGTTTTTTCAGTCTTGCTTGACGAATTGTGAATGAGGTACTAAGCCGCGTTTACATGAACGCGTGATGGTAGCGCATCGCACCAATGTGTCGAATTCGTGTAAACCTATAACATTTTAACATTTTAGAAAGGTAACATAACACAGGTAACAAAGGTAACAAAGGTAACAAAGCATTTTAGAAAGGTAGGTGCATCGACCTTACTGCCCCACACCGGGACAGATTGAAAGGCATTGCGTAGTCGCGTTTCGCCAACTCGTGTACACGCATCCCCATTGAAACGGTGCGTTGTCAAATGGTCACCTGCCCTGCTTGAGGTAATCAGAAACTCTACACATGCTGCTCATTCTAGCGTTATTGGATAATCCGTCTTTCTCTTTTTTTGTGTCTCTTCCTTAAAACGGCTATATCTACCTTGTACCGCTACTTGTGTGGCCGCCGTGGTGGCATAGCCAAGTCAGGCAATTCGAATCATTTTACGGCGTCTCCTAACACGGTGTTCCCTGAGCTGTCTTGGATCAAACTGAAATGAAATTTTACATATGCCTGTAACGGATCCCCTCCTATCAATCCCCCACGTGCTTTCTTTCCACCAATACTAAGAATCTCTCTTGGTTATCTCGACGGCCGACCGCTTGATGCATCCGTCCACATTAAATCAGAGCGTTTTTGGAAGGTGCATAGGCTACCTACGGGTCTCGCTGGGTGAATACCTTCGCATTCCTTTAGGATGTGCTGAATCGCCTCCGAATTTTGGCTGCAGCAGACACGTGCCCCGTCTCATTGCGAATATTTGCTCCGGTATGTTTTTGTCCTTAGGCAACCAGCTCCAGCCTCAAATGAGCGAGGCACTACCCTTTGCGTAACTGTGCAAATTTTCGTTCTAATTTATTTCTTTTCACTCTTGCAAATCTCTGTGGCGCTTCTTGTTTCCATTCTTCGCATTTCACGAAAGTAGACTGCGGCGCCACTCGGCCTCAACGGATGTGGTCACTCCACGTCATCATCACCCAGGCCAATTCCCGTTAAGCGTAACGTATTCATCAGTCGAAGGGCGGTGTTATAAGTGTCAACTTGATGGAGTGGAGGAAGATCTTCGAGTTGAAGGTCGTTTGAGAATACAGGGGTTACACACTCGCTGAAAATTCATTTCGCAGGCGTGACACAGAGCGTATAGTGAGTGACGAAGGATGTGGATGGGCCTGTGCATGAACGGGAACAAGGGCCGAGGAACTTTGAATGGACGTGAGTGGGAACACGATTGACTGAGTGCGAGCGAATGTCAGTGCTGAGGGAGTGAGTCGAACCATTTCGGCAAAGTGAGTGAGTGAGTGAGTGAGTGAGTGAGTGAGCTCACTCACTCACTCACTCACTCACTCACTTACTCACTCACTCACTCACTCACTCACTCACTCACTCACTCACTCACTCACTCACTCACTCACTCACTCACTCACTCACTCACTCACTCACTCACTCACTCACTCACTCACTCACTCACTCACTCACGCGTGCTCGGCTTAACTTTCATTCGGTTTCGTCTTTCTCTCTCTCTGGACCAACGTAGCACAAGGCGCAGTTTTATTGTGGTAGGGAAAGCGTCATAATCGTGCGCTTCCATAAGTGCGTTTCCATAATCCTGTTACACTCTAGTTTCAAAACAAACAATGCAACAGCTCGCCACGCTCGGCTCCTCGGCAGTGCACCCAGGCTGCAACGTGTAATCGGAGAAGAGGCCATACACCCCTCCCGACGAGCACGGCAGAGGCGCGTTATCTCAAGGCGCCTGGCGAAAGCGAACACGTCGGGAGCTCCATTCGTGAACACGTTTCACGTTACTTTCTCGTCGATCGACTTGGCGTCGCGGCGTTCGATGATCATCGAACCTCGGCAGGTGCGGCATCGCGATCACTCTTGTCCGGGGTAACCCCCGATCGTGGCGGCCCATTGACACCGTTCGATCTTAGAGCGGGACCGTCTAGCCGATTACGCGCGGGTATTGGGAGGAAGCGAAACGCTGGAAGCAAGGCGCATCGCAGAGAAACGGCGCACGAACCTTTTTTCGGTAAAGCGTTCTCGCGGTCACGTCTTCTCGTCGGCCCGTCCATAGAGCACCGATAATTCTCCGATCGACCCACCGCTTCGTAGAGAGATTTGGCATGGGCGCCTGGAGAGAAAGTTTGATGAAGAAGCGATTGGGATAGTTGGATAAGTGGCGCCGCTCGCGAGACAGTGAAAGCCGTGGAAGAAGCGAGGTGGTGGACCGACGTTTTCAGGTCGTCGCACCTATATGCTTCGGAGCTGCCTGTTTCCCGTTGTTTGTCCTTGTTGTAGCCCAAATGGAGGATTAACGGGCTCCGATTTCGTTATCGCGAAGCGCTACTCAGGGGAGAGTTTCGTCGTGTCTTAGCTGCGGCACGTTAGAGGTCCTGTGTTGTCTGCGCTGGCTGAGATACCACGGGGTCGCAGGGCAGACCCTTTGGACAGTGTCGCCGAAGGACTTCAAAGCGGACAGCCACATTTTGTTTTTCCACTCTTACTTTTACGAGGAAGGGATGTATAGCACGTGGGTTTACGTGCTAGTGATGGAATAGCTTTGCTGGCAGAGTAAAAGTGCTTCCTCGGCGTCCGCCTTGGCTTATCTCAGATAGTGGAGTCACGATTTCCACACGGTTTATTGACGAAAAGGACGACGACCCGACCACGTCGCGGCACTGCTTGTCGTGCAATGATCCCTTTGGAGCAAGGTGTCACGAAGAGGTATGCAGGAGTGAAGCTGTAACAGAAATACGGAGGCCGTTTGAGTTAACGGAGCTGTAGGGCAGGATTCGCAAAATATCTTCGTATGCAATCGAGCGCTTTTTGCGCTCAACAGAGGCGGTAGCTTCGTGTCGAGCCTGAGGTTTGCAGGGCAATCGGCCATGACCGTTTGGGGGCTGTTCGTAAAACGTGGTTCGGGTATCCAAATCGCGTCCTTGCAGACCGTGCTAATTTGGAGTTTTTCCTTAGCTTTATCTTTACCTTGAATGTGTACCGCGTATCTGCGCAAGACTTGTTGGGACCTTTCATTTTCTGATGCGCCGTACAAAGACTGCGCGTGCGTGATATGCGAGCTTCACTGTTGCCATTGTGTTAGTTGGCCTTCATGGCATTTGGCAAAGTGGTCTGGGCGATCTGCGTGACCGAAAACCCACTATCAGCAATGTCATTGTCTTCGGAAGATGTAGCACGAGCGTGCACGTGGTGCAGATTACGTGGGGTTAGGCTAGGTTCCAGACTGCATCCGATTGTTAGGTGCGCGTATATTGCTTGCTTCACTTTTCAGTGTGCCCCTAATACCAAGGTGTGAGTGTATCTCGCGCGTCCTTCTAAGTCATCTTTTTTCTACGTGGTGCGGAGCAAAAATTGACTCGTGGCGCGATCTCATGGCCAGACCCATCACTCTGCCGGTCGAGGTTCAAATCATTGGGAGGGGCGCTTGCTTGCTTTTCTTTTTATTTTATGTTTTCAGCCTGCTGCTAATAACGGGTGCGGTAAACGCCCCGCATCAATTTGACCCGAGGAAACGTTCGCGACAACTGTCAGCGTAGCAGAAAACTGCCAACAACGTCTTCCTTGAGTGCAAATTCCAATGACATTTCGAAGCCGCGGGCCGAACACCTGTTCTCGCGTCTCATTCCTCCTGGCTCGAGGCACATTCACTTATACGTAGTTCCGCAGACGTCGAAGCAGCAGCAGCAGCAGCTGCTTCTAGGAAAGGCAACATACGTCACAGCGCGTCGTGATCGATAGAGTACAATGCCCGGTCAATCTGGGCAAGGTCGGAATTCACGACAGAGAGCTGCGCGGAAAGGTGGCAGTCGCAAACCGAACGCTATAGACGCGAACCCAACATGGGTGCTATTCTTCGCGTTAGGGTTTATTGTTCTACGCGTACAACGCGAAAGGTGGCATGCCTACACCTCCGTCGGGTGGCAATGTCTCTCGGGCGCCTCGCGGGCAGTGCACCCCCGCGACCGCGTGCGAACCACGTAGTCGCTCCATTGTGTAGCCGTGACGTGGTCGATACAGAGGGATGTGCCTGCGCGCCGAGTCTATCGATGCGCACGCAGCATGTCGCATTCCCCCGATCTGGGAAATGTACGCGTTCTTCCTGTCTGTGCACAGCTACGGTGCACAGACACGCCTGCGATGGTAATGGAGGTAGCACGTTCCCGAGTTTGCACGTGCTTGCACGTACTCGCGTCTCGCGCTCATTCATTCATTTCTCTTGGCCGGTCCTGTACTACAGCGCCGTCCGTGACGCTTTGAGCAACTCCGAAGGCTTTGGGAAAAAGAAAGAAGAAGAGAAAAGAATAAGGAACGACGGATCGCAAGAAGACGTCCCCTGTTCCCGTGAGTACAGCGTCTGCCGATGTGGTCCTTCCTGGACCGTTCTGCCATCCGATGACGTCATTTCGCTGCTGATTCCGCGTCAGCGCAGTTTCGCACGTAAAACGCTTTGTAGCGTTTTGCACTGCCGTATCTTCAGATGCGATTGCGAACAAGAATGGGTTCGAGTTTGTAGAGCAGGCATTTATAAACCTCATGAGCGGCAGCTTACCATTGTCCTTGAAAGGGCAGCTCACCGGCAGCATGACCGACAGCGTACCGTTATCCTTGAAAGGAAAGTGTGCAATCGTGGCCCTCTACGAGTACTAATTTGGGTAATGAAAATTGGATGACTGCAAAGAATAACCGGGGTAGTTGTAACTAATATGTTCCAATTAGGTTACTTTTTTGTTTCGTTAGTGGTTAGGGCAGCGCCTCGCCCACGTTATATGATCTTCATCGGCCGGTTGTGAGTGGTGGAAGTATAGAAGAAAAGCACTGAATAAAGCGAAAGGAATCGATACGTTACAGTGGCCAAGCTTGTGGAGGAACTTAGGACGCCGCACCGCGGGATGAAACGAAAAAAAAAATATCCACAACTGATAAGCTAAGATATAGGGAAGAGGGGAGGCATGGATTTAAGAACGAACAAGTGTCGTTGATATTGTATAGTTGGGAATAGACAAAGGCAGTGGAGTTGAGCACGTCATGTAAACCTCCGAGCAGATAACCCATTGTCTAACATTGCTGGGTGGGAAGGTGAGTGGCAAGGTAAACGCAGAGGAAGACGGCAGAGGATAAGATGTAGGGAGAAGATCGATCATCTTGCATATGACAAGTGGGAAATTGGTTGAAGAGGTAATCGGAGAGCACGGGTATATAGAGAGCGTTCGTCCTGCGGTGAACCGCAAAATGAGCTTCCATTATTATTATTATTATTATTATTATTATTATTATTATTATTATTATTATTATTATTATTATTATTATTATTATTATTATTATTATTATCATCTTCTTCTTCTTGTTGTGTGATGGCTTTTTCGTTTCAAAGTGACCAGCTTCATACAAAGGGAACTCACCTAAATTACGAAAACAAAAAAAAAGTGTGGTTTTAATTTCTTTTTCTTAAGAATCCATCCCTGACCACTGTACAAATGTGTGCGGTAGCACATGTTTTCCTTCGTGGATTGAGTATGTGCAATGTTTCTTCCTGACCTGAACGCTTGCGCAGGTGGCAAGCGGCGATTAACCAAGCAGCCAATAAATAGTCGCTATTCGCGAAAGTTCATGGCGCAGTTATGGCGCAATGCTTTAGCCTACTCTCGACAATCCTTCCATACGAATTCACTTCCTTCTGCCGAAGATACCTTACCAGAGATACAAGCACCGCATCCCGAGTTAAATCGACACTAATTGAAGCAGCGACACTTTTTTCTCCCTTTCTTGCAGCCTTATACTTATGTAACCTCAGCGTTCTCGTTTCGTCGTTATTATTACACTCCGACGATATGGGGTTACGCCGGTCAACACGGCAACACACACACACACACACACACACACACACACACACATATATATATATATATATATATATATATATATATATATATATATATATATATATATATATATATATATATATATATATATATATATTTTTTGCCCGGCCGACTTGCCGTCCTCGGCACCCGTTCTGATGTCAGTTTCGTTACGGCGACCGTACACCGCAGATTCGAGCATTTTCCTTCTATACGTCTTTCGATAGCCGGACGCCTGCTTGCTTCGAGCAGGAAGAAGAAAGAAGAAGGAAGAAGAAAGTTCATTGGCGCGAACTCGGTCGCAGTCGTCGCCCTCACGGCAGGCTGTATCTAATCTGACCTATTAGAGTCGAGCTGCAGTGGCGGGTGCAGCCACTGATTAAGTGGGCCGCAGCCACGTCGTGGAAATCTGTGAGATATTGGGAGCAACGTCGTGGCAAGGGGGGTTAATAAAGGGGGGGAGGGGAGGGAGCAGTACGTGCCGCGACCGCCGAGGTTTCTGGAGTGAATCTTCCACGACCGTGACCATGGAACGGCTGGCGCGCGCCGCGAGATCAGACGTCAACATCGACGCGCACTGAGGCGAAGCGAGGCGGTCAGGGGCCGCGGCGGGCACTACTGACCGCGTTGATGTGTGTACCGGTGGACGCGATGCAGGCCTCGCGGGCCTCTTAAGGCCTGCTGGACTGTGTTCTCGCTTGCCCGAAGCCGCACCGAATTGACGGAGTGCTGTCGAAGCCGCATGTGGGTCAGTCCGTTCAAAGAGCGGAATTCCTGGTCGGTTGTCATAGCTAGCAGCTGTGGAAGAGCGAAGAAATATTTAGCGTTTGCGACATTGTAATAATAGGTGGTGTCGAAATCCACGTTCCCGTCGTGTGGCGCCCCCTGGATTTGTAATGTGGGCGTTAAGAGCTACGTTTTTTATTGGTTGAATGCGGCGGAAGCTATTTCGGGAGCCGGGGGGGAATACGCCACAGGCGTAGGGTTTCGGACACCAATTGTGGGGATTGGGTTTGTTGGGTCTGCGTTACCTGAAATGATACAGGGTTTATCCTTTTTCTTTTCCTATATGAAGCGTTTGTGAGTTCGAATACCTCAGTAGGAGGATATGGATCGTAAATCTGCTGCACGGATTCTTCGTTCGCCATCAGAGAAGTTTAATGACCAATGGCTCGCTCTGGCTATGGCGTCCTGCTGTAGCGCACGACCTATCGTGTGCTGCGTTCGGGGCTGCGTTTCTCTAGAGGAATATGATAATGGCCAGTGAGCCCAAACTGCTGTGCACGTCAGCATTTATGGACGCCGGATAGCCGCATTACAGTGAGTCTAAGACTACGGTGTCCCGAAAATCGCAGCTGCCCAATGTTGGTCGATGAAAATTTTCTAGGGTTCAAGTCATGCTTTCGGTGTCCTTGCGCTCGACGTGGGGGAATTCCCAGCAGGTGATTACTAAGGCGAAATCCTTAAGTGGCTCGTTGCAATGGCTCATACCCGAGAAAAAAAGCGGCGGCGTCTAGTCGTGTGGTTCAAAAAATATCATCATCAGCAATGGCTCATGGTACAAAAAGATGTCACAGACGTGGTACCCGTTATACCAAACCCGAGTGCGGATCAATGGGAGGGAGTGCTCTCCAGTGATCGCTAGGTCGACCAAGAAGGTCTGATTCGGCGAGCACAACTGGCAGCAGCATCCAGCGGAGCCCTGGACTAAGGGCAACCGACCATTGTGCTAGAAGATGGACGATTCCATCTGAAGACCGCAGAAGACCAGCGAATCTAGAGCTGATAAAGTTTTTCACTCACTCACTCACTCACTCACTCACTCACTCACTCACTCACTCACTCACTCACTCACTCACTCACTCACTCACTCACTCACTCACTCACTCACTCACTCACTCACTCACTCACTCACTCACTCACTCACTCACTCACTCACTCACGATCAGCAATGGCTCATACCCCAAAATATTATCACCACCAATGGCTCACGCCCACATAACGTGACGAAGAAATATAATCCAGTGCGAAGCGAATAGAGGCGACGATGGAGGACGCTCGCCCGGGGCCTAGAGTGGAATTGCCGACACGCCTCGAAAGTACGATACGGCCGGGGATGCTCGCCAAGCGATAAGCGAGCTGCGACGTGCGATGCTGCAAGAGCAAGGCGATAGCTTGCGAGTGCTGAATCCACCTGCTGAGATGATGCAGCGCAAAGTCAAAGGGAAACAGGAGTGGCGACGGCTATGCATCACTGCTACGTGATTACATGGTTACATGATTACATGGGATTACATGTTACATGGCGCGCCATGCTTTCGCCTTCACGTGCTAAAGGAACGTAACATGCTGCCGAACTTTCTTTGTTTTTTCTTAATGTTTCAAGCCCGTACCTAGGCCAATAACATCTCGCGTTTTCATTGCAGTCAAAATGTCGTTACTATTGAGGTTATGAGAGCGCACAGACAACCGCACATAGAAAACAGTATTCTGGTGGTTAGTGGCCCCGGTGATCTTCCTAAATGAGGAAACGGGGGAAAAAGAAAGGCAGCATTCTATGACTCAGGGCCGTCGTAATTTTAATTTGCGCGTACTTGTGACTATATAGGCAAACGCCGAAAGAGATATCTCGGCGCCTGTGAAACAAATGTTCCACGCGCACCGCCAACTTGGTTCACCCTGCAGTCACTACAAAAGACAATGCGAATGCCTCAAAATAAGACGATTTGTTCGTTTTTCTACCATGGCAGCCGTTCCCCCAAAAGTTCATTTGGTGTGTCACATGACAGGAACGTGTAAGGGCTTCTCCACACCGAACGAAGGTGTCAGTTATAGTCCGACGGGCGCACGAAAATATCCGTGGACGGAATTCCTCTGCAGTTGCTGAACTACGCTTATTTATTTTCAAGTATCGTTCAAAATTCGACTTACGACCCGCAGCTGCCAGAACGGGCTCAATATCACAGCATTCAGCTAATTTGAATGCTATTGCTCCAGTGCTTCACGTGCCTCTTATCGCTTGCCGTGTTTAATATATTTTGATAATGGTGTTATCCTGCCCACGGGCGCGCGCGACGCCATAACCATTGCCGAGAAGCCGCCGTGGTGGCGTGGTGGCTGAGGCGTAGGCTACGCCGATAACCGGGCGGCGCGGGAGCAAATTACTGTGTACCGAGCTTAAGGAACCACAGGTGGTCGAAGTAAATCCGGGGTCCAAAACTACGTCGTTCGTCATAATATCGTAACGTGGTTTTGGCACGTAAAGCAGCAGAATTTGATTTGTTTGCCTAATGTAAGATATCTGCCTTGGGTTAAAAACACCTAAATATGAAAGATAAGTGAGCGTAGAGCGCTATTTCATGGTTAAAGTGCGAGCAAAGCGGCCTCATTCAACGGGAGCGTAACTGTCGCAGTACAAGAAACGCTACTCATTATCTCTGACGAAGGAGGGCGTAGGATACGACCATTCGTGCTCGAATGAGTCGACCCAGCCTTTCGGCCGGCGTGTTTTACGCGATTTACTAGAGTAGCGCCCTAAAAGGTTCCTCGAGTAATGACCTTTTCTTTGGAAACTACGGAAATACTAGAAACGCCTGCCGTCGTTCCTCCCAGGAAGAGCATTGACGACTAGAGTAGCAGGAGCAGCAGCTGTACAGCTTTAACAAAAGCCCCAGTGGTAAACGACTTTTCCGGTGCTCGTATTGTATATAGCCGTCTTGTGTGTACACTGCTTTATACAAAAACTCATGGTATCTGATTACAGATGGCAGGTCGTACTTTAAGGGTTAACATACAGAACCACTAAACTAATTTCAACTGATCAAGTATTCTTTGAAAACTGTATTTTTCGTCAATTTCGCAATAATAGCTTTATTATTAGATGAGAACAGAAAGGTCAAAGCGACAGTATGTCCGTCTGACATCACGGATACCAGAGTATGTTTACGTGTTTGGGCCGCGTTAGCTCAGGCGAAATATAACGAAACTGATCAAGGCTCTTTTTTGAATTAAATGTGATACTTTTTTTACCGAGCACTAACCGCTTCACAGATGTAAATATTCACTTCGATTTATTAGTTCAATCATACAACAATTTAATATATGGCGAAGCACGCAACGTATCGGTTGGCAACGTTCTCAATTTCCCCGCCCAATCAACCAGCTTCGTTTAGTTTTTTTTGTATTTTTACATTTCCCGTCTTTATTCGTTGGCGTTTTGTCCGGATTTGTCAGTGATGCGTTTGGAATCGCCAACAACAACAACAACAACAACAACAACAACAACAACAACAACAACAACAACAGCGACTACGACGGTGACAACAACAACATCATCAACAACAACAACAACAACAACGACAGCCCTGTTCCTCAATGCCGAAAAAAGTAAAGGAAAAGAAAGCTCAGCAAAGAAAGCTTGTCATGCGCCTAATGGGAGCCCATCCAATATGCACGCCGCGATGTTTATCGTGCTCCAGGGATGGGTGGGCGTTATACGCCGCTCCGAATCCTCGCGTCTCTTCCGGCAGCGTGCAGTCCAGCCGGCACTGTCGTCGTCCCCGATCTGAGAACGACTGCGCAGGCGCTCCTGTCCGTCCGCTGGAGCGAGCACGGAGAGAATTGATGACGCGCTCAGGAGGGCACTGCGATGCAGCATTTCTCAGTACGGCGGTGTATTCTAATGTGAGAAAAAACGGTGTTTTTTCGGAGCTCCCGTTGGCCGAAATAAGGAACAAGTGCGGGGGGGGGGGGGGGGGGGGTAAGAGGACATCTATGACGGGAACTTCGGCCTACAGCAAAATGTTTCTGGTCGAATCATCACAACGCTGCCCGATTCCGTACGAACACTCGCCTTTTTTGGCAACTGCCCCTTGATTCTTCCGCCTTATGTTTGAGTTCCTGGCTTCGACTTCTGCGTTAGACCGAGGCGGAATGTCTTGAAATAGCCTACCAGAATAATTAAATCCGTCGACTGGCAAACAGGGGGGTATACGTCTCTTCGAGACCAATGCGATCAGTCTAGTAAAAAAAAGAAAAAAAGAAAAAGCGACCGGCAGAATAACACTACTAACAACAAAAAGGAACTCTGGATGCCGTTTCTGCTTTCTGAACAAACAGCGGTAGGGTGCGAGTGCGGCGCTTTTTTTTCTTGTTTCTTGGCGCTGCCGCAACGAACAGGCCAGGTCGTTGTCCTTCCGTATGCTATTTCATATTGCTTATTTGTTATTGCAAGCGCTCCATTACTGAGCGAAGTAAAAAGGGAACCTTCAAGGAGGCAAACGTTTCTTCTTCAGGTCTCTTGTGTTTTTCTTTCTTCTTTATTGCATTACACGCACGCACGCACGCACGCACGCACACACACACACACACACACACACACAGAAATATATATATATATATATATATAGATATATATATATATATAGATATATATATATATATATATATATATATATATATATATATATATATATATATATATATATATATATATATATATATATATATATATATATATATATATATTGTATGCGCTGCAATTACCACTGTAAGATAGCTCCCCGAACTTAACGTCTTATTCGCGCGATCTTAAAAGAAAGATTGCACCTATTTAATGCTGGGCTTTCAAAGCTGGGTTGAAGCGAAATATTTGCTTCTTTGTGTTGTAATGAGAGATCCCATTAGGTTGTCTTTGACGCCGTCAGCATAAAAAGATAGCTCTCAGTCAGAGCAGTGTGACTGCGAAGGTATGCGCATGCCATTGTTCGTCAACGTCGTACTTGTGGGGCGAAGTTGCAATCTCTAGGGGCCATAACTCCGATTCAATGAGGCTAAGTTCTCGGTCCTTGCATTTGCGGTGGAAGCGGCTCGGAAATCGGCTTGTATCGACGGTGTAGAAATATCAACGTGGACAGATGTCTGTGGATCGTTGACAGGATGCGCCTCCGCGATGCTTGTTTGTCGTTCAACCTGTCTACGGTATTGCCGTTTCTAAATCTTACTCCCGCACACGTGTAGTTGTGACGAGACATTCGCACAACTTCCTCTGTGCCTGACCCCCGCTATGATGACAAGAAGCAATTGATGTGTACAAGTCATTGATGGCCTGTAGATGGTCATCGACCACCTGCCAGAGCAAAAGGTGTTAGGCCTGTTATCCGAAAGGAACACCGCGCATAAGGCTATCTCTGCGGGTGCTGAATCTATCACAGGTCTATTGGCCTACATAATTGAATTTGAGAAGTCTGCTTACTACTATTTACCGCTGGATTGCGTGTACGCAGTTTATTTCTTTGAAGCTCCTCCCTGTTTCTCTTTCTATCTCCTTTCGCCCTGCCCCTCGTGCAAAGTGGGCAACCGGAACTGCATCTTTTAAACCTCCCTGCCTTTCTATACACCCTCCGTTTCTCTGTCCTCTGCCACCAGCGAAATTCTTAACTTGCACGGTCTCTCTCAAAGGCCTCCGCATTCATGACGAAAGCAGTCAATCGTTCGGAAAAGTGGCACTGTGTCGCTTCGCCTTCGCTGCCTCGGTGACAGTACCACACGCGAGGATCTCAACGACGTCTCCTATTCTTCATGAGAGGTCCGGTAGACGGCGCTGCATCGCAAAAGCGCTCTGGCAACCGGCGCGTGACATTTGAAGTGCGTACCAACTCTAAACGAGGACAAAGGTGCGGTCACTCTCCCTGAAGGGGAGAGTTACCCTCTCTGGGGATGCGAGGGTAACCCTCGCCCACGATCATTACTGCTAGTTCCCTCCGAGGAGGGTTGGAACCAGCTGCCGACAAGAGCAGACAAGAAAACGCAACTCGCACTCGTCTCGTGGGCCCAAGACGTCGCCCCCACCTGGGAGCCACACTAGGCCTACCTGCCATAACTTCCTACCCTGCAGTGGCAAAATAAAGTTGTTTCTCTCTCTCTCCCTGAAGGATCTCCCTCGCTCGATACACGCCAGCTTGACTCGATCTTGCGGCGTTCAACCCGGCGGGTGTGTCGACGGGGCTGTTTGTTGCCGCCAGTCGCTCTGACTTGCTCATTAGCCTGACCGCTGAACGCGAACGGAAAGAATGGGCTCGGCGTTTGCTATAGCAGAAACGAATGTCTCGTATGCAGCTGGCTGCGCTTGTTCGCTGTTCGCTGTTAAACGCATTCCTTCTCGGTTGAACTTGGGGCGCTTCTACAAAGCCGGAGTCCAAACTTATGTCGTCGACGAGCCAAAAAAAAAAAAGCTATGGTGCAGCTTCGATGAAAGCCTTGTCACAGACCTGCCTGCCAACTTGCGAACTTTATGATTCTCAAAAGGGCTGCGACAGTCGCAGGGGGGAAAGGCGACGGGGTAGGAGAAAGAAGATGGGGGTAGCACGCATTTCCTTAGTTAAGACGAGGTTTGTTGGATTTAAAAGAAAGCTTAAACTATAGCGACTGTTCGTGTGGAATTTTTCATTTAGGTCGTCAGGTTTTTATTGAAAATTGGCAGAAATCGCAAATTTTCAGAAAACGATACTATCAAGTTTACAACTTTGTAACTCAGCAATGAAAAAGGACATCACAATTCTCTGAATTGAATCGAATATAGTACATCTAAAGCGGTGTTACGTTTCGCCTACGACGCGCAGTGTAGCCGGCGCAGATGCTACGGACCGGCGGGGCTTCGTTCAAAGCGGCGGACATTTTGGCCCGTTCGGAGCGGCCGCGACGCATCCCCGCCGAGCGCGTCCCGGCATGTTCAGTGCCACGTGTCTTTGTGTGTGCGTGTGTGTTTGTGTGCCCACGCTTGTCAAAGCGCGGCAGCCGGGGAGAGGAACTCCCCAAGTGTGAAGCGAGGAGGTCTGACCGGCGCCGGCCCGGCTGATGCGTCACTACACTCGTCTCTACATGTCTCTCAGTCCGTCCGTGCCTCGCTGTCACGTGGTGTCATCCCGTGACCTTCCTTCTTGCCCGCGACGCCAAGAGCATAAAAGCAGCTGCTCCCGGACGCCAAGAGAGAGGCTCCGATTTCTTCTGTTGAGTAACGTGCTCTCCCGTCTCGCCACTTCGGTCGACCTGACCGGCCGCTCTTTTGCGATGCTAGAATAAACAAGTTGTTCTGTTAGCAGTCGACTCATGCTTTGCCGGGACCTTCGGATGCTTCCAGTGTGCCCCAGGCCGCCAGGCCAACGCTACCCTTGGAACTTGCGACCCATTTGCAACAACGGGCGCCAGCGGTCCGATTGCAATAACGGGTGTCAGCACTGAGGTTCCAACAGCCGGTGCCATCGGTGGGATTGCAACAGCCGGTGCCATCGGTGGGATTCCAACAGCGGACAAAATCGATATGTTACAAATGAATCTCAAAACATTTGGTAATATGGAAACGCAGTTTTTGCAGAACCCATGTACAGAACGTGGCGAATTCACGTAAGACAAAAATCGACGCATTGAATTTGTCCGCCTTGAATTTTCTAATAGATGCCGCTTACATATCCGCGATATCTGTTCTTGATGCAGAGCTATTAATTTGTAAACTTCGTGCTTCTATTTTTTAGGAATTTTAGAATTTTTGAAAATATTTTAAACAAAACTCACACCCTAATCCAGATGCCGCTTCTGACAGTCACTAGAATTTAACTTTCTCTCTCAAATGCAAAAAAAAAGTTTATTAAAATCCGCCCAGGGGTTATCTCAGAAAAACGTTGTCTCGTTTTACATGCATTTGAATAGGCCGTGTCAGAGTTGGGCCCGAGCTAAAGCTTCCTTTTAAGCGCTCCGATCTCGAAGATGGTGCAATGCCGGGCCGATCCGCGGCGGAGGTGAAGCAGGCGTTAAGCGCTCCCCGTACGTGGGCAGATCCCGAAGATAGTGTAATGCCGGGCCGATCTGCATGCGGCGGAGCGGAAACAGCCGTTAAACGCTTCCCATACGCGGGCAGATGCCGAAGATAGTGCAATGCCGGGCCTATCCGCGGCGAAGGTGAAGCAGGCGTTAAGCATTCCCTCTACGTGGCCTATCCCGAAGACAGTAGACAGTTTTAGTTACACGTACGCAGAGGCTTCACGTACGCAAACGTGAAAAGCCTACGTACCTTACGTGCCCCCCATCTGAAACGCTGTTTAGCTGCACGCACGCGACGCACGCCAAAAGGGACCCCGTAGCCCCATCTATCGGGAAGTGTGAACACGGCAGTAGCCAATTCAATCCTGTCGCCGTGTTTCGATGCGAGCCAGGTGCGCGCGCGTGGCCCGCTGTCGTTTGTTCGTGATCTTGCGGAACTCCCGCGCGAAGCTGTCTACGTGCGCAAGAAACGCACGCAAAGAATTGAATCTCGCGTACGTCTGTGAGACGTGCGCGCGCCCGCTACGTTCTACGCATGCGCACTGCTCACACGTAGAAGCTCTACGTACGCAAAGCCTCTAAGTGCGTGTAACTAAAGCTGTCTAGTGAATACCGGCCCGACCCGCGGCGGAGGTGAACCAGGCGTTAAACACTCACCATACGTGGGCCGATCCCGAAGATAGTGCAATGCCAGGCCGACCCGCGGCGGAGGTCAAACAGGCGTTGCGTCCCATGCGTTGGCCGATCCCGAATACTGTGCGATATCGGGGCGACATGCGGCGGGGATGCAAGAGCACTGAATTCTTGTATACGATTTCCTGGGACGCCGCCGGATTTTCCGCTTCACGAGCCGCATTAGTTGTGTCGCACTAATAATGGCATTACTGTCCAATTGAACGTCGACGAGTGGTCTTTCGAGGTATGACCTGCGGGCAAGCGAGCGCATGTTGATTTGGCCTTGCGAAAGCGGACGTATGCAAGAGCTTGCGCGGACAAGGAAAACGCGGAAAGATGCATTTCACCGAAGGGACTCCAATGCGTTCGCGTTCGTACACGTCATCGTTCTGGAGTGCCTCTGCCAAAATTTATCCTAATTTCTGCTAGAAACTGACGGTACCTGTTTCTTTCATGCATTCTACAGAGACGTCGCGATAAAAGGTATACGCGTGGTGTTGAACGTCATTTAATTTTAAGTCTGCGTTTTTACCAGTTACCGACACTCAAAGAAGTTTGGCAAACAATATAATTAGGTAATCAGAAAAACTACGGTGGTTATTCAAAGTGGTATGATTGTAGCGCTGCCTTTGAAGTTGGCTCCATGTGCGTAGCAGTGGCAAATTGTGGTGAATACGCTCAAATGTTCAATCATCTTTAGGGGTAGCACAAAGAAAGAAAAAGAAGATGGGCATTCGGCTAAAAGTGGCGACAGGAAATGCGTCACGCTGTATTATTAACGCTGATCGTTTGCTGCCGCGGGCATCGAAAAAGAGCAGTGTGAACTAAGATTAATAGAAATAGTATTAGTTTCGTTTTATTCTTTCTCGTCAAAAGTAAAAATATCTGCGTATAAATTAAACTTTGCGGCTTCCGTCGCGAAGCGACAGGCGAATGACGAGCCAGATGCAAGAATTTCCATCTCAGGAAGCGGCGTGAGCCGCTAAATTACCCGCCAGGGACTCGTGTCCCGGGGCTCAGACAATGTATACTTGTTGAAAATTGCCCCTGGTTGCTTGAGGACGCTCAGGGCTTGTTTAGAAGTGAGGCCTTTTTGGTAATTTCAGCACGCTGTTTGTGAGCGCGTGGTGACTGTGATGTGATTTTTCCCTCGCTTGCCCGCCGTAGTTACCAGAGCTATCGCCGTTTCCTCCGTGGAGTCGATGTCTGGAGTGCTCAGCGAGCCCGCTGCTACCTCTTCTCCCTGGCCGTTCATCACGGTGTCAGCGTGGGCCGCTCTGTTTCTTTACTTCGCCGCGTCGGTGTACCTAACTTCTCCACTTCTTGGTCCTTCGTAGGCCTGACGTATAGATTGTACTCTCGCTTGTCTCATTTCTCTGTTGGGGTTCCGGGTGCACGTTTCTCGGGATGCTGGCCACAGTGATCTTCTCTCTCAGGGGTAGCAGAACCCGCTGTTTTCTGGATTCATATTCGACTGGGTAGCTCAGTTTTCTTAGCGTGCCCGTGCCCCCGTGCTGGGGACATAGAGTTTCTCACTACATTACCTAGAGGGAAATCTGGCGCTGCTGCGCTGTGGTATGCATGGGAATGCCGGTATATTGTGGATTCGGATTGGTATCGTTCTCGTAGAGACAGGACACCTTGAAGACACGCTTGGCAAGTACCGTTCCGTCTGTCACAATGATTCATTTTCTACTAGAACAGCACGTGAAAAGCTGTTTTAGCTTTATTATTACACGAAAACATGTTTTGTTTAACTATGAGAACTTGTTATTGTGTGTACGACTACATGTTACGCAAAAGGAATCAGCGGGCCGCTAAAGTTGGAGGGCAGACGACAAGGTTCGCGCTCGCTTTGCAACAGTTGGTCGTCTGTTCTTGCTTTTCTTCGCTTGGTGATGCATCGTGGGTGAGTAAAGATGTAATATGCGTGAATGGAAACATTTTATGAAGATTTTACTTTGAGAACGCGTTATTTGCGTAGCCATATCCACGTTTTAGACGAAGCCTCTTACAACACCAGCCAACACGAGCCTCGCAGACACATATACCGTCATTCCCATGACGGCACGGTGCCCCCTTAAGAAACTCCCATAGACGGTGCCGCCAGATTACCCTCTAGGTGTTATAGTGAGAAACTCTATGGCTGGGGAGCTCGACTCGCTACATAAATCCGAACAACACACAAAAAAAAATGGCTGTGGCTTAGGTAAGGTTAAGCCCAGGATGCGAAACATACTAGCCTTTATTTTAGTTGTTGAACCACTGTTTAGCCTGGTGAACTGCTGTTGCTTGGCTATATTTGGTTCGGCTAGACGAAGAAACAACTCATGCATTACTTCTTCGCCTTCAAGAGTGGAACGCGACAGCGTTCCCGTCGACCCGCCAAGGGGTGTAAGACAATGGGCTACAGGGCAGCGACTACGCGCCCCGCATTGGACGCGGTGAGCGTCGAGCAAAGCAGCGTTCGGCGCGGCAACGAAATGTGCGCCTGAGCAAGAGACGCACGCCTTAGAAACAGCGCGTTTCTAAGGCAACACCGCATTCACTAGAGGCGCTTTTGTACCGCTTTGAAGCGTTGTACTCGTGGCTCAGTGGTAGCGTCTCCGTCCCACACTCCGGAGACCCTGGTTCGATTCCCACCCAGCCCGTCTTGCAAGAGTTGAGCCAAAGCCACTTCTCCTCTGTCGTGACGTCACGGTGTCACGTGATTTCATGGTCACCGCCGCGCCTGAGGAGCTGGGTTGAGCCCTCGTAATATGCTTCGCATAAAAAACGCGCAGATCCCACGCACCGTGGGAATCGATGTAAGCGAAGCCTCTTCTGCTGTTTGAGTCCATTGGCGCTATTTGGCGGTGACATATTGACGCCATACGGCAGTCGTGACGGGACTCGAAATGTCATTTTGCCTCCTCCGCTTGTGTTTGCTGTTCTTGCCCCGCTCGACGCTTTGTCCGAGCCTTCGTCTCATCGGCACTAAGTGCACTCTTCGGCGCCATTCTGGGTTGTAGCGTTGTAGCTCACAAAACTGCTTCCTCTCTCTCTCTCTGTATTCCCTATCTGAGATTCTGCCCACCTCCTCCTTCTACTGTCGTTGCTGTTGCGGGTGAGCACGTAGACAAGTGCGGCAGCTCCTGCACTGCATCTGTGAGGGGTCAAGCCTACTTAGGCGTCCAGAGGGCATTGGGCAGATACGACACGGCGTAAATCTTGACACGAGTTTCTCTGGTGGTATTTCCTTTGTTCCACGCTCCTGTCACGTACTAACGCGACAGCGTTAGGTAGTAGTAAGTGATTTTTTGGAATGAGAAAAGAAGAGATAAGTGCAGTATACCGTAACTGTCTCTCGCTTAGGAGGTCACCTCAACGGTAGTGCACGGGGGAAGGGTAATGGGAATAAAAGAGTGTCGAGAAATAAAGATGGAAGAAGACGAGCCGTGTCGCCGAAAATTCCTTGTCGACGCGCCAGGCGTCGCTTGGCCATTAATCATTGTCACCCACAACCGCGCAGGCCCTCATCGTGGCGCATACCTTGTCATACATTCTTTACAAAGTTATTCCTCGGAATTTTGAGAATAACAGACCTTAAACAAATGTCATGGAACAACACACCGACAGCGCAAGCCTTTTATGTTTTCGTGACATGGCCACGTCTCTACCAAGTCCCGACGCGACCGACGTTAGTGACGTGTGTGTCAACTATGTCCTGGCGTGGCCGACGTTAGCGGCGCGCCGGACAGCAGCAGTCGCAGCAGGGAGAAAGCCGAAGTGAGAGGCGAAGAAAGCTTCGCTTTAATAATTATAAGGCTCTCCTGCGCCCACATGCAATGTAGGCTCACACCTCCCTAAGGCAGAGGCTACAAGCACTCAGCAATGCGAAGCGAAAATTGAACACATTCTTTAGAATCGTGCATGCAACATATAGAAAGGTATACGTTTCTATAAGGAACCGGCTCAAAACAAGAATCCGAACCACACAATTGATAACGCCCTCCTGAGCCTACATGCAATGCGAAGAGCGTAGCGCTCCCCGCATACGTTTCCCGGCAAAGGTAACTGCTGCGCAAGCTAGCCGTGGCGACGGCAGCTTGCGACGTGGGGAGTTACGTCCCTAGCCTTTCGTATGTAAAAGAACCAGCCTATCACCTGATCTTAGGGTTGTTGCAGCACCACTCTGGGCGGCGACGTGCTGTCGAAATTACTATTACTCCCATTACCACCAATACTCTAAAATAGCATTACTGCCATTACTCTAAAGACATGAAGCATTGCATACCCCTCTCAGCACTTGTAGTGGTGGTCTCAACGGCTTCGCCGGACATCCACTTTCGCAGGGCCGGAATGGCCAGTCAGTGCATTATTTAGTAAAATATATCCGCGAGCCATCTCTGCAAGCCTTCATCGAATCTATCCTCTATGCAACGTGCAATACCATAAAGTAGACGTAAGACGCCTTGTGAAATGAGGAAATATTGTGCTGCTCTATATAAATGCTCGTTCCGGACTTTTGGTGCGTTCATCGAATGTTGTGGCACCAGGTAATCAGTAGTAGTTCCCGTGCGAAGTACGAAGCTCCACCGGCCGGCATCAGCTGAAAGAGGTGAATTGCAATCATGTGTCATTGTGATATTTGGACCTTATATAGGGATACTATGCGTGTAGAGGCGAAAAGTGCGAATGTGGTGAATGGGTGATATTAAAAAAAAAAGGCAATTCGCTTTTACCTACGTGGCGTAGAAAATACCCGACTCATCCCAAACAATACCATAAAATATGAAGAAAATATCTGATTTCCGAGTATTCCCCATTCCAGGGCATTATTTCCTGCACTTTAAGAGCACGTATACACAGGTGACTGAGCGTTTTCGACACAACTAGGCCTCTGCCGACGCTATGATAAACTACTAAACTACGTAGTACATATTTGACATTGTTTAGTTATAACTCGCGCATAGCCTTTTGCTGCGATGCCTCTATATAGCGCGCATGCAAAAGAAATAACAAATATAACCGTCAATGGCTATAAAAAGAAGACTGGCCATCCTGGTCCTGCGGAAGTGGTCGTCCAGTGAAGCTGTGGAAAACTGCCACTACAACTGCTGAGGGGGGGGGGGGGGGGGTCTTATAAATAAGAAATCATTACATGGCCCATTAAGCGAAACACCCGGCGTTAACATCCTATGGTACCAAAACCCATGTTGCCAAGTTGTGACGTCACATTTGACATCATTACGAAACGTGATTATGTCATCACCTCCCACCTCTCTTGATCACGTCATCACGTCAAAAGTTACGTTACGGAATTATGGCATCGTCATGTCACGATATCACCTGAAGATGTCATGTTATGACGTCACACGAATACGTCACCGTCAAGCGATGATGTCACCTGACAACATCATGCCATGCCTCTTGGAGAAGCAGCATCACACTGCACACTTACCGCTTTTTCGCACTGACCCCGGGATCGGCCCATGATGACGAAACGTGATTACGCCACACGTCAAGCGTCGTGGGATGACGCATTCACACAAAGGTCACGTGATGACTTCATTAAGTCAAACGTTACGTTGCGTGCTGACGGCATCGTAATTTGACGATATCGCCTGATGACGTCATGTGATGACGGCACCACATACCTCTTCTAGAAGCATCACACTGTGCGTTTCCCGCTTTTCAATGTCTCGGCGATCGGCCCACATTTTAGTGTGAGTAAAGGCTGCGTACCCGGACGCGAAAAATCCCGACCAACTAGAGGTTTACGGCTTCGCTGTAAAAATAAAATAAAATTCAGCCACCTGCCACTGGTAACAATGGGAGGGCCTTTATATTTTCACGAGTTGGAATTAGAAGTGTAAAAGTGGGGAAAAATTGTGTCGGCGTATAATATATATTAACTGACGGCGGCCTGCTCCGGACCACTGTCCGTGGCACTTTGCTTCTCGAAGTGGCAGGATATGTGCCTAGTAAGCTCCCGAGAGACACTTTGCAATGTGGTGACTGCGGTTTAAATCGTTGATCCGGGAACTCGAAGAGGTACCTAACGCATTTCTCGCGCATTTAGCGCTATATCGCCACTGATTCATTTAATTATTATTACTTTTTTGTGTTAGGGCGTAAGACCACTTAGGAAGCTTTAGCTCGGAGGCTCCTATCTAAATGCATGTAAAAAGAGAATTCGGTTTTCTCGGCAACCACTGCACCGAATTTGGCGAAGTGTGTTGCATTTAAAAGAAAAATTTAACACCTAGTATCTGTTGTTCTCAAATGTTCGATTCAGGTCGTCAATATTTATAAAAAATTATCAATAATCGGAAATATTTAAAAACGAAACTATCAAGTTTACAACTCTGTAATTCAGCAACGAAAAAGATAATACAATTCTGTGAATTGCATACAACAGTACATCTAAAGCCGACAAAATTGATATGTTACAGATGAAATCCAATAAATTTAGTAATATGGAAATAGAGCTTTTGCAGAACCCTTGTAAATAACGTAACAAATTCACGTAAGATATAAAATGACCTATCGAATTTGTCCGCTTTCAATGGTCTAATGGATGCCGTTGACAGAACCGCGATATCTGTTATTGATGCAGTGCTATGAATTTGTAAACATAGTACTTCTGTTTCTTTTTTTTTTCGTACATCCGCATTTGTAAAGATTCTTTACCACAATTCAGGCCATAAATCGAAATTTCGCTTCCAACGGTCACTAGAATTGAACTTTCTCTCTCAAATGCAACAAATTTCATTAAAATCAGTCAAGAGGTTACCTCAGAAAAACGTTTTTGCGTTTTACATGCATTGGGCTAAGGGCCCCAACCACATAAATCCTTTCACTTTGTAATAAGGTTCCTTCTCTCTCTCTCTGTCTCTCTCTCTCTCTCTCTCTCTCTCCGTCGCCAGCGTTCTGCCTTCCGCAGCTGGCGCGAGCGTTGCGCGCACTGTAGCGTGTATGAACTGCTCTGAGCTGTACACGGACTAAACGCCGAGCTTAACGTTGTCTTATATTTCACTGCGCGCTGACTAACGGCTTACCGTCCGTCTCATCCCACACGCAGTCGAGGTGCTAAGCCTCCAGCGCAACCGTCGACACTCCTCATCACCTCAGCGTTGTTACACGCGCCTGGTAACTAGTTGCCAGGGGACTGATCCCTCTGAGCCAAAGTCGTCTCACATGCTGCGTCGCACCAGCGTGTCTCACTCGTGTACAGCTAAAATAGATTCCGAGGAGTCCGAGCGCAGTGCTAAGCCTTGCTATCGCTGTGAATGCTTCACCCTTTGGACGGTATGGGCATATTTTCTTGCAATAACGTATTTTTCCCCTCCTAGAAAAAGGGTGAGCTTCAGTCAGCGACAAGTGAAGAACAAACTCCGTCCACGAAACAGCAATGCCCACGGCCTTAGCGCCTACGGGCCTGAAAACGTAGTTCCCTGTACTGACGCCGACTCAGTTCGCCCGCGCCGTCGGGTCGCGGAAATGAGCGAATATGACCGGTGCGACAGATTTGACGTTGCATTTTACGTTGTCGCTGGCTGAAATGTCTCACTTAGGCAAGCGCTATAGCCTTTGAACGTCGCCCTCCTTAGTCGATGCTTTTTTTTTTGCAGCTGATTATCGCCGATCGCCGTGCGATTTCCACGCGCGTCTGTTTGTCTGTGCAGGTGGGCGGTGGTGCGGCCAACGGGCTGCCGGCGGCGGGCCTGGTGCCCGGCGTGGTGCCGTCCGGTCCTGTCCTGGACCACAGCGCCCAGAAGGACAGACGTCTGCTGGCGCAGCAAGGGTCGCTGGGCAAGCGCCGCAAGCCGTCCAGGGGAAGTCTTCACGCGTTCCTATCGGCCCTGCACCGCTGGGCGCCCGGCGACAGCGGAGAGGCTACGTCGGAAGCAGCGACCGCAGTGACCGCCGCCGACGAGGGGGTGTCTGCACCGCTGCCCTCAGCACGCAGCGCACCGTCCGGAAGGCCGTCGGCTCGCAGTAGCCCGCCTCCCTTGACCACAGATATAGGTGAGCCACTAAGCGCGTTTGCGTCCTGGAGCAGTCACGTCCACTGTTCACTGTTCCGAGTTTCATAATGTTTTAAACACAAGTGTATTGCAATGTAACTAACCAACTATGTAATTATATTTGTTATCGGTCAATTGCTTGAATTTTGCTTGACGTTGTATTAGCAGAAGAAAAACCTGCATAGTGTCTCTTTTTCCGTATGTTCCACTCCCCTCTGTAATGCCTCTGGCCCTGAGGGTAATACTAATAAATAAAGAAATAATAAATAAATAAATACCTGGGTGTTAACCACGTCAACATCTTAGGCGGGGGGATTTGAGTAAACTAGAGGATCGACCTTTTTTACAACGAAGATGTTAGCCTCTAGTTGGTCGTGACTTTTCGTCGGCTCGTGCTTACCCAAAAACAGTACCGCCACCAAGCGGCCGCGGCTACTCAGGCAGACCTCAAACTGCAACTGAAAAAGGACTTTGTTTCTCAATTTCCGCGTAACGCAATGATATATTCTGGTATACTCCAATTACAATAAGAGGCTACCATACCTGCAGCTTGTGCGCAAACCGTACTTTACGAATTTTCGAATGGAATTCATTTGGAAAAATTGAATTAGTTCAGTAAGGAACTTGAGCTTCACGGAGGGCCTACAAGAATGAGGAGGCGCGCTGCACTTCCCCACAAGTGTGTGCATGCGTGACGCACGTGTGCACAAAATGTGTGTGTACTTGACGTGTGGGCTTTCTGCCCGTTGCATCTGTCGCACAGCATGTGGTGCGACCGTAAACGACATTATGCTAAACACTGACGACGATTTATTGGCATCCCCTTTGAAACTTGGTGGTGACGAATAATTATCTAGCTTGATTGCGTCACTTACGTATGCTATACATACTTTTCATTCTAGTATTTTGTATGTATATCTTCAATCGTTTTTTCTTTCTCTCCACTACCTGGGCCTGTAACAGATCCGGCCGTGTCAATCTCTTCCTTGCTTTTTTTTCCACCAACACTCTGAACGTCTCTTGCTGACCCGTTGATGCTAAGCGCTTCTGGAAGGTGTACGTTACCTGGTCTCACTGGTTACTTGGTCTCACTGGGTGAATCCCTTCGCATTCCATTAGGATGCGTTGAGGGGTCTCCGGATTTCCACTGTAGCATACACGTGCCTCATCTAGTCACGAATATACGCTCCGGTATGTTTCTGTGCATAGGCAACCAGCTCGAGCCTCAAATAGCCAGGCACTTCTCTGTGTGTTATCGTACATATTTTCTCTTATAATTTATTTCTTCATATTCTTGTAAATCTCCATGGTCTTTTCGTTTTCATTCTTCGCATCCAGTTCACTATCTCCGTTTCTCTCCCTTCCTTTCCGGTGACTCCTGCTTGTCTATTTACACTTTGAATTATCCTGTACTTGGTTGCCAACTTCCTTAATCTGTTCCTCCATTCTGTGTCTAAGCTTTTCAAGCACAGATGTTTGAGCACTTTAGCCGTCCGTTTATTTTTATCAAAGTTCTTGAGTATTTCTTCAAGACTAAGTTTGCTCAGCGCTTCTCTGACGTCAATCGAGGTCCAACCTATGTCACCCTGCATTGCCTCATTTGCGGTTTTGCCGTGTGCTCCCAAAGCCAACCAGCCTACCGATATTTGGTTAATGTCCAGCCCCGACAAGATGTCCCATTTTAAGCACAGAATGGCATTTGCGTACGTTAGCACTGGCAGCATCACTCCTATCCAGGTTCCACGCACCACTTCCCATTCATTGTGGCCCCAAATTGCCTTATGTTTCATTATTGCTGCGGTACGCTTCCCCTTCATTCTCGTAATAGCTTGGTGGGTGCTCGAGTAAGTCTTTGCTTCGTTTATGTATACACCGAGGTATCTATATATTGCTTGGCTTTGGATCTGACTTGCTGTTGAAATGACGCCACGTAATTACTCGTCTCTTCATTAGAGATCGCAATTTTCAAATTTTCTACGCCAAACTTAAGGCCTAGATTTGTCGCTGCGTTGCCACAGATACTCGCAAGTGAATGTAAATCTGTTTTATTGTCCGTTAGTAGCACTACGTCGCCCGCATAGACCAATCCGAAGATTTTCTTTTGTATCATTTGTCCATTACGCATGTAGGATAAGTCAAACCTTAATTCACTGTTTTCCAGTCGTCTTTCTATGCCTTTAACGTGAAGCGTGAACAACAATGGATACAGAGCACATGCTTCCTTCAGACCTTGGTGAATTTCGACCACTTTATAACATTTTCGGCCTTCTCACACAATTTGCACTCGGTTGTCCCTATGTATCTCGCTCAGCAGCTGCACGAAATCGTCATCTATGCCTTCGTGCTTAAGAATATGCCATAAATGTTTCCAGTCTACGTTGTCGTAGGCTCCCTTACTGTCCAAAGCATTACCGCCACCTAGTGACCACGGTCACTCAGGCAGACCTCAAACGACAGCTGGAAAATTGGGCGTATGGGCAGACGCCACTAGACGGAGGCGTGTGGATTGACGTCAGTCGGCGCAACACAATGGCTGATGGTGGGAGCCTTTCCAAGGAGAAGTAGCCTAACAACGGATCCCAGTGTCGTAGCGGCTGCTCTATGGGTAGAGCACCTGTATGTAGGTCTGCCGCAGAGGGGAAAGAAACGTCAGTACGACCAGCAGCAGCATACTGCCTATCTTGAGGAACTTTGGGCGCGAGGGGCCAAGCGTCTAACGTTGACTAAGGTTATTTGGGGCGGTGGTACTTTTCTAACGTCGGCAACACCTTCGCTGTACATCCACTTTCACCGGGTGGAATGGAGGCGAATTATTTTTTAAATTTTTTTAAAGAAGGAAAAGTTATGGGAGCCTCACCTCAAACTTTATGAGCCCGGAAAACCACACAATGCGTGAAGGCAACGCACTTCGGTGTCCATCTTAATAAGACAGACTGGCTACTGGTAGGAAGTCGGCGGGAATTCAGCTCTTATTGTGTAAGTCGAGACCCGTAAACCTTCGAGGCCAACTGTACAATTTTTATTGCAATAGCGACTATATGGACATTTCAAGCGAATAGTCGCCGTCGCCGTGGGGCTCCGCGTATGTTTAGGTATATGTATGCTATATGCTTATCCAGGATGAATATTGCTACACTATTCAATCGCTAAAGTTGTTCACACCAGGTCTTACGTTCTTGACTCTATTATTCCTCAGACCGGAAGCTCGTCTGGTTGACCTCCCTGCCTTTCCTCTCCTTGCTTGATCTCTCCGTTCCTCAGAATTTTGAAATGGCAGCTCACAAACAAATGTCATAAAACACAATGTTTGCAGCCCACGACTTTTATCTTAAATCTTCGCAGGCTATTAAATATTAAAAGTACGAAACGATATCAATGCTCAAATCTGAAAGTGGTGTAATTTTACTAGCACGGCCCCTCTCGGTATGCGTCATAGCGCTTGTCCTACATGGCGTGTTGTCCTACAGGTCCTACATGGCGTGTTAAAGCTTCTAAGGGTACCAGCAATTTTATCACAACCGCGTATGTCGCGTCCGCGTCGGTCGGATCTGCGTGTAGTTAGAATACTGTCCGAGAAATTCATGTGCAACGCTACACTTTGCTCTGACAGGCAATGATTCGCCCTTCGGGCAAAACTACCGTTGTTTCCTTAATTCACGTATCAGCACGATCTATCGCACTGAGCATTTGGTCTATGACACCTTCTTCGGTATTTATGCCATCTTTCTGATGCGTTTCCGAAACTTGCGAGAATGATAAAGTTAAAGCGGAGATTGAGTAATTTCTACAGGTCCACGAGTTCACGTGTTGACTAGAAAATAAAGCCATGTAGCGACGCAATAATTATCGGTGGCGCTTGCCGACGCGTTTTGAGTGTAGGGTGCTACGTGCACTAGCCTACGCACCTCTGCATTCCGATATGTGCCCATAGTAAACAATGGCAGCGCCACCGTACAGCTCTCCTCTGCTGGGGCCGCCGTCTTTCAGCCGTGTGGCAAAACGCATAACAAAAGGGCGCAACCGGGCATCTTCCTTGCTCGACTGTGCCAAAGAACTCAAACACAACTTTCCGGCACTGGTGGAGGCTAACCAATTCTATCTGCATAACGCTGCAGTGCGCTGCGCCCATTACGTAGAGCCTAGAGATAACGTGATGAATGGCACCTTGCAACACACTTTGACCTCTCAGCAGAGCTCGCATGCGACACACAAACACACACACACACACACACACACACACACACACACACACACAGACACACACACACACACACACACACACACACACACGCACGCACGCACGCACGCACACACACACACACACACACACACGCACACACGCACACACACACACACACACACACACACACACAAACACACACACACCAGCATTGAAAATGACAGGCCATATATCTTGACAGTTGCTGTGACTCGTAATGTGTTGCGCGCTCCGTGTGCGTAATAACTGGCGAGTCTGAAAACTCAAGTCCGTAAGCGGGAGTGTGGACCTAACATAGGGCGCGCACACATCGGACGACGGCCCCGCGCTGCGGTTCAGGGCGCGCGTGTTGGCAATGCTTGGTGCTTCCCGTCCACAGCACTTCCTCTGTGCTGTCTTATTCTTTCGTCTGGGTTGCGAAAGGAAATGTTGGCATCTGCCTGAATGTAGCGTTGAGCGACAAAGACTGTGGAGGGGGGCTCAATTTACTTTTAATAAATTCATTACCTTTAATTAGTCCATCTTGCTGGTTCCCGCGTATAGTTCGTCTTTACTCCGACTCCGCCGAACGACTCGCATATTGCGCATGTAAAGCAATGTTGGACGAGGAACGCATACCAGTGCGGTATTTGTAAACAAAGGCGCATCCAGGGTAGCATAAGGGCACAACTGGTGAGGGAGCAGAGGGAGGCTCATCGTAACGTGTAGACATCAGATAATCGAGCAGGGGTTGTTGCTCACTGAACGCGCAGTGTTGTTCTCAGTGCAAAATAGAGGTTGCGGGGAAACCATCAGGGCTTACCGTCAGGATCCAGCAGTTCTTTGAGCTAGACTTGCAAAGACGGCTCTAATAGGTGATTCATTTCACAGAAGATCGTCACAGCCGCAACAAATCGCCCTGCCGATCATGTGCCGTAACCTCCCTGAGTACTCGCGATCAGGGTGATTGGTTGGCGATGATTGATGTCATGCTCGTCCTCGGAGGAAATCATCGAGCCGATCCGTCGCCTCAATCGAGCTTAAGGAATGAAGGAAGGAAAAGGTGGAGAAGGAAGGCAGGGCGGTTAACCAGTTTAGCTTAACCGGTTTGCTACCCTACACATGTGAGCGGGATTGGGGGGGATGAAAGATGGTGACAAGAGATAGAGAGTACATAACACGGCGCACACATCGTTGGTTACAGTCTATCACTCTTGCGCGGTACGTGACATCACTGTCACAGCCGCTTGTCCAAGCCCGTCTCCTTCATAAACCGAAGCAGAAATCGAGCTTAAAGCGCACATGTAATGCGAGCGTATCGATAGAGCCTGCGTGCGTGTAACATAATTGTTCACCCTTGGATCGAAGGTGCGACCACGTGCGCGGTATAGCGAAAGAGAAGGTGGCAGAAATGTGCGCCTCGCTGCCCAACGACCGAGAAGCGCATCCCGCAAAGCGCACACTGGCAGGTCAGGCTTGCACAGCCCCCGTGAACGCGGCTGGCCAGGAAGGGAGTGCGGTGGGATAGAGTGCTCGCACGGCTGTGTGACCACGGCCAGAGCGCATTAGCGCCATGCGTCAACTTCCACGCTTCCGAGTCACCGCGCGAGGTGACTCCGGAATTCGGTTTCTCTCGCCGGGCATAGAAACGTTGTAAAGAAAGCAGAGAGAAAGCCACGTTTTCTTTCTCTCTCTCTCTCTCTCAACATCGAGCTTTCCAGTTTAGCGTGCGGCAGGGAATATCGGTCATCGGCTGTGGCCCGGCGGTATTCGTGGCAGCCGGAAGCGGCCGGATCAGCGGCGGGAACAAGTTTCACCGGGGCGCCTGCTAGCCTCAAGCCGACGACTCCAGTCGTTTATTTTTCATTTTTTTTCGATGCCCTCCTCCGTGTTTTATATTCCTGCCTTTTTGGTTGCCAATATATACCTGCCAGGAGCGATTTAGTCTTTCTTTTTTTCTGCACCGATTCGCTTGGCTTTCGTTGTATACGCTCAGAATGCGAACGCAAGCCGCACGCTTCGCGTCCTGGAAATAGAATGCCGCCACCGCAGCCATATCTTGATGCCACGCTCCAGTAGGCATCGCCGCCCCTCCATGCTCTTCTTTTCGAATCGCGCGTACGCCGCACGCCAATAATGGAAGCAGCCGACCGAAAGTCCCGCTACAGGATGCGCGGTTGTGTACGACTCGGGTATTCACGGATTGGCTGAAAGATGAGGTTACGGTTGTCAATGGAACAAGAGGGATACGAAGGACATCCTTGTGGAAGGCTTTGAAAAAAAGTAATTCCCCTATGTAGTAGTTCATTACCGTTCATAGATATCCGTATGCAGTGGCGCTCTGCTTCCCGACTCCGTCGGGGTGCGGCTGCTGCAACCGGGACTCGAACCGAATACCCTGTGCTGACCAGGAGAACGCGATAGCTAACGAGCCACTACGACAGTGGTGTTTCGTGTACGTAAAGAACAGGATTAGCACTGCAGTTCTTGTAACGAACTAATGCACGGTTTTACTGCTAATCTTTAAGCAGGCACGCAGTCGCGCTCACGGCTTCACGCTTCCAGAACTGCCGTAACTTAGAGCCACTGCCCCCTACTATGAACGTGTGTTCATGTTACCGATATATGTCAGCGCTGGTGATCTACTTGTCACGGTAAGACCCGATGTACGAAAAAACTTCGTAGTGGAAGACTCGGAAAGAATTTAGGACTACCTTGGAGCGGATGTCCCGGACACTATAGTCCTGAGAAGCACTAAGCACTTTTGACAAACAGGCGTAGGAAATGAACGTTGTATATTTCTTATTGACCGATACCGGCAAAAACGCCGATGAATCTTCCTGCCTCCAAATGTCGCTACAACCTGGTGCAACTTTGGACTTGTCGTCTAGACCTCTACAGCTGCACCATAAAAATAGTGTAGGGCTGCAGCATGATTGTCCCTGCTACGAGACTAAGTTAGTTACAGTTTGTGCAACGTAGTCTGATTATCACTGTTACAGCGCGCTTATCTATGATAGCCTGGCTCAATTCTTCATCTTATAGCATTGCTAGACAACTACTGCCTCCTTCATGACCCTACAATTAACGTCGCACCTGACCAAGGCGGCGGTCAGACCTGCGATGTGGCAGAGGGTGCTAAAAATCTCTGGATTCGTACAGGCCGCCACTGGAAACTGAACCTGGCAACGTTCAACACGCGCATCCTTTCGAGTGAAGCTAGCTTAGCAGGCCTCTTTGAGGAATTATCAGGCATTTCGTTTTCTTGCAGCTTTTAGGCCAGTAGTCAAGCTAGGATATTTTCTGGTAAATAAAGAAAATTGAATTGAATTGAATATTATTGGCCTTAGTGAGGTTAGAAGAACTGGCGAGGCTTATACAGTGTTGACTAACGGCCACGTCCTCTGCTACAGATGATTTCCAGATAAGAAACAATAAGGGGTAGGATTTCTAGTCCATAAGGACACAGCGGGCAACATTTACGAATTCTACAGCATTAATGAAAGGGTAGCAGTAGACGTAATAAAGCTGAATAGGAGGTACAGAATAAAGTTGGTACAAGCCTACGCTCCCACCTCCAGTCACGATGATGAAGAAATAAAGCATTTTTTATGAAGATGCTAAATTAGCGACGAGAAAAGTGCAACCTCAGTGTACTGTAGCCGTGGGTGACTTCAATGTAAATGTGGGGAAAAAGCACGCTCGCGAAAAAGCAATTGCCAATTACGGCGTCGATTCTAGGAACTCTAGAGGAGGAATGTTGGTATAATTCGCGGAAAGGAATAAGCTCCTAATAACAATTTCCTTATTCAGGTAGCGCAGCAACAGAAAGTGGACCTGGAAAAGCCTTAATGAAGAAACAACAAATCAAATATATTTCATACTCTCTGCCGATCCAAGCATAGTCTAGGTGGTAGAAGTGTAACTTAGGGTAACGTGCTGTGATCAGGTTAGTGAGGTCTACAATTTCCGTCAATATAAAAAGAGAAAGAGTAAAAGTAGTCAAGAAGGAATAGGCCAACCTAGACGCAGTGAGGGTAAAAGCAGACCAGTTCAGGCTGTACTTGTAAACAAATGTGCAGCTTTCGAACAGAGAAATGGAGATGACATGGAGGTTATGAATGAAACAGTAACTAGGCCGGTTTCAGAAGCGGCACTTGAAGTGGGAGGTGAGGCGTCAAGGCAAACAGTAGGTAAGCTCCTCCAAGCAACAAAGGACCTATTTAAGAAATGACAAAGCACGAGAGTGTCCAACTCAATTGATCAGATAGAATTCGCAGAACTGTCAAAACTGGTCAGCATGGAGAAAGTAAGGAATATTCGACATTAAAGCATGAGAAAGGCTCGGGAAGCTGTAAAAAAATGGATGCAGCATGAAATCAGTGAGAAGCAAACTTGGCATAGAACAAGCCAAGATGTATGCACTGAAAGATAAGCAGGGTAACATCATCAGCAATTCCGAAGATATAGTAAAGGTTGCGGAAGCATCTTATACTTACATTTTCAGTACCCAGAGCAGCCACGCTACCTTCATTCCAAGTAGTACTAAACAGGATACAGAGGCTCCTTGTATAACCAGCGATGAAGTTAGAAGGGTTTTGCAAGACATGACCCGGCGAAAAGCGGCAGGACAATATGCGATGAAAGCGGATTTAATCAAAAATTGGGGAGATATCATGCCTTAAAAGCTTGCAGCCCTTTATAAGCAATGCCTTACGACTTCAAGTGTGCCAGAAACTGGAAGAATACCAATATTATACTAATACACAAGAAGGAAGACGTTAAAGAATTGAAAAAAATATAGGCCATTAGCTTGCTTTCATTATTGTATAAAACATTCACCAAGACAGAGATAATTTTTAATGGAATAAGGACAACACTTCACTTCACTCAACCAAGAGAACAGGCTGACTTCAGGATGATGTATGTATGTATGTATGTATGTATGTATGTATGTATGTATGTATGTATGTATGTATGTATGTATGTATGTATGTATGTATGTATGTATGTATGTATGTATGTATGTATGTATGTATGTATGTATGTATGTATGTATGTATGTATGTATGTATGTATGTATGTATGTATGCGTATGTATGTATGTATGTATGTATGTATGTATGTATGTATGTATGTATGTATGTATGTATGTATATGTGTGCATGCATGCATATGTGTGAATGCATGCATGCATAGGTGCGTATAATGTCCGCAGCCTTTCTCACTATGCGCCCTCGCCTCCTTGCCGCAGATAACGTCAACGAAGCAGATACCAAACCGAAGCCTTATCGAACGAACCAACAACCAACCGAGATCAACAACAACAAGAACATCACCAACAAGAACAGCGTCCAAGGCGAGACCAACAAGTCCGGCGTCCGGTTCATCGCGGACTCTGAGCGCCCGGCGTCTGCCGGGGCTCACTTGGAGGCGTCCAAGAAGTCCGAGGTGGTCCGCCCAGGCGTCGGCGGGACCATCTTGGGACACCGGCGGCAGTCGAGCCTCGACTCGGGCTGCAGTCTTGACATGTCCTCGTCCTCGTCGTCTTCAGGCAAGGGTTCACCAGACCCCGTAGCGCCGACGCTCACGCCGCCGCCGGAGTTCGCCGACACGCCCATCATGGAGAGGAGGCGTCGGTCGAGGAGGAGGCACACCTCCGGAGCCTCGGCCACGGGCGCTGCTCCCGGAACCACAACGGGGTCGCCGGGCGTCGGGTGAGTAAAGGAGACAGGGAGCCCGGACAAATGAAAATGATCACTGCTCGCCCGCTCGCTTCGCTTACATATTGTCACTCATGAAAGACCTAAGCACGCACGGAAGGACGGACGGGCGAAATCAACTCGGGAATAGAACTTCATACCTCTAGACACGAATGTTTAAGAATACTGGTAAGAAACTTGCCTGACTAGATATACCTCATGTAACCAGGGAACGCTACAACTCATTTTCTGCGATAATAACCAGGCCCTTTCCTTTGGTCAAATGCAGAGAGCTGACTTAGTATTTTCCTTTCGTGTCCCTTAAACTTTCTTCACGCCTTGATAATGGTACACGTACCCACTGTCTAGACATTCAATTCGCACGTAATTACGAATAGGCCGACTAGGCAGAGAATAACGCTCGGCCTCACTTCCACGCTTTCCATCACTCGCTGCTATATGCGTTCCGCGCGTTTGCGTCACGTTCAAACTTCCCGTGCGAGTTTTGCAGGAACAACTAAGACGCTCTTTAATCGTGACGTGAACTACCCGTAACAGGCGCAACTGTGGGACGATTTGAGCTCGTGAAACTACGTGGCGGGAATTCTCGTAACCATTACACTACCGCACATTTCCTGGGTCCAAACGACTGCGAACGTGCCGTGCATATGGCGGCAGTTTTGAACGGCACTGACAGATGCGATTTGCTTGCGGAGAGGCGCACGGAATACGTGGATGCCGAGACCGTGCTGCGAATGTAGAAGAGAAGCAATTCGTCACAGCCCTGCTTAGACGCTGTTCTAATGGCCCGAATTAGATATGGTGGCACAGAGGTTATCAAGGAAAGAGCGCAGGCAAGGAAGGAAGGAAGGAAGGAAAAGGTGGAGAAGGAAGGCAGGGAGGTTAACCAGTTTAGCCTAACCGGTTTGCTACCCTACACATGGGAGCGCGATGGGGGGATTAAAGATGGGGAGAAGAGATATGTATGTATCTCTTCTGTATCTTCTGTATGTATGTATGTATCGCAGGCAAGAATACAGAATGTTCGTATACGCTGGCTTTCTTGTTTCTTACGTGACTGTCTAACACTGAGGGTGGGACATGAAGCAGGATTAGAGATTGCAATTCTCCTGGGAGTGAGAACGAAGGGATTGAAGTACATTTTGCCTACACTTTGATTAGCATAATATAACTTTATATAGTGCAAAGAGTAGTGCTGTTCTTACACAGAAGCACGTGCCTGCGGGTCTTTGTCGAGACTTCCTTCCCCAAGAAAATCTTCTGCTACTTCACGTCATCTTCTTTAACTGCACTGAAAAGCGCCACAGAAAGAGACGCATGCAGCGGATTATTATGACGTGCGCTAAACGTACTTTATTTATGTATTACAATGTTAATACGACGGCTTCCCACGAGTTATTTTCATTATGGAAAAGAAACGAAGCACTGCGTCGTCGTGCTCATGCTTGAAACAATAAGGTGTCGCTTTCTTGCTCCTATAAACTGCGAAGGTTTGGGCAAGCTAAATTTAAGTGTCTGAAAAGCAAACTCTTCGCGAGCAGGAGAGAATAGGTGTTGAGCGTAAGGAAGGGAGGCTAGTAAGCCTGAACCAGCGCCGCATAGACTATATGGAAGACCCCCCGCAGGGCGCCGTGACGTCACGCCGGTCGGATGGGCTGTGGAAGGTTCGTCGGCGCCTCTCTCTTTATTGCGTCTGAACGCTAAGGTACCTTAGGCCGAGAACGCTATCAGCTATACTTTTTTTTCGCCTCCAACGCATGAAAAAGAAAAAAAGAAAAAAGGCCCGTTTATGCCGCAGGAAAGCCGCTGCTTCACCCAGCTATGCACGTACTAACCGCACGCAGGAAAATTGCTTTCGCAGTGACGCTGTGGAAAGCTGTACTTAGCGAACAACTTATTGAGACCCAAAGCAGCTCAAAGGAAGGAAATGTTATAGTACCTTTAAAAAACTCGGTACAATTCCATTGCTCTATACTGAGTTGAGAACTATGGAAACGTTAGCAGTGTGTGAAAGACTATTTAGTGAACAGGTGCACTGAACGAACCTTTACAGAGTTCTTAAGCAAAAAATTTATTTCAGCACAAGAGAGCTGCACAGTGGGTGCAACGGCAGCCAAAAATAAAGCTCCAGCAATGACCTAAAAATTAGCTAAAGGCATACACATGGATTCACGAATGCCCGTTCTTATGTTGAAAAACCTATTGCACGTCGGCGAGAAACAATAGGTTAACTGAATGTAATCTGAGCAGGAAATATACGTACGTAAAACTGCGTACGCGGTTTTTGTAAAAAATACGATGTTCGTAAGTGGTACAAACATACGATTGGCCGGCGAGAGCGGCGAGAGAGCGGTGCTCCACCCCGCTGCGTCTGCGCGTAGCCCGTCTCGTGGGCCCATTTCACTGGCGTGTCGTATAGGCTGGGAGAAGAGGCACTGCGGCAGCTTCGCAAAATAGTCTAGGTGGCGTTGGCCGAGCCCAGGTTGACTGAACCGCACTGGGGCAGTGGTCGGTGAGGGGAAGCGGGAAGGTGACAAGCCGATGAGATGGACAGAAAAAAATTTCACTGCACGTATACGCATGCCGCGCCAGAGGATTCATTGTCTAGTCAATGCCGAGCGGCCGCAACAAGCCGAGTGGATCCGTTGGGAAGTGTGTGTGTGAAAACTTTTATTGTAATGAGGTCCGGAGGCTCGACTTCTCAAGCCAAGGCGGGCCGCTCCCACGTTGGCACTGTCAGGCCAAGCCTTTCAGCGACATCATGGGCCCTCTGGACTGCCCTTAGTTGGTCCTGAAACAATGGGCTTTGAATCCTTTTCTCCCACTGTGTCCATTCTTCAACGAGGTTGGGGGGAGTCGCGGGACACCCCGCCAGCATATGTCTGATTACAATGATGCCATTACAATCATTGCAGTCCATCTTAATCTCCCTCTCTGGATATATTTTATTAATGCAGTAGCGCTTTTGTGGCTTCGCGCATCGCGCATGTACGTAGCCACGGTCCCAGTCCCAGTTTCTCAACGAAAGAAATGGCGTCTGTTAGCCTCAAAGCTGCGGAAATGGCAGTAGACCATAAATATTTATGATCGCCTGGCGCAATCAAGGAAGGACAGAAGGGCACGAGGGGAGCGCCATAGGAGCGACAAGTTACGACATGGCGCTCCCGTAGCCCCTTTCCGTCTTTCCTCGTTTGCGCTAAGCGATCATAAATATTTATGGTCTACCGAGCGATTTGAACTGACTAGCCCAGCAACATGTACATCGGGAATGGCAGTTCTGTCATCATCGTGCGAAGGGCAGTCGCCCAACTTATCCTTTGAGGCGTCATCTGCATCACGTGTGTTAGATAAGCTTAGATCCTCGAGCGCTCCCATCACAACCAACACCACAGATATACTTTGCGACAAGCGCATGGCTGGAGAAAGCCAACTCAACCACGTACGTTGACGCGTGGCTCTTGGCGAGCTCGAGCGTTCTTTTCTTTTTAATGACGCGCGAATGTTTTTCTCTCGGGGCTCTGTAACGTCAGGGCTTTAAGTCGGCTCACATGGTATGCAGAAAACGGGTTGGCGCTGGTCCTGACACTTCGCATCAGCTGTAATTGTGAAGATAAACATCCTCGACGCGAATCTCTATAGGATATATGCCTCAGCGGTTTAATATTGTCGACGGCAGCGTGCTTTTTCTATTTTGCATATTCTCTATTGGGCAACGTGTTAGCTGGTGGGACACTAATCGTTATGATTTTGATTGTTATGTTTCAGTAACCGCGCAGCAGTGGGATAATGTAGTGTTTTGTGCCCGTTATAAGTACGAGGTGCCGAAAGAGGTAACGTTAAGCGCTGGATAACGTTCGGTTTGCTACCCTACACACGAGGGAGAGACAAGGGAAGATAGAGGCGTTCATTAAACTGTTTTCTTCTACCGCTTCGACGCAGAACGTACAGCGCCGCACCCAAGGTACCGGACTCCCTTCCGCGCATACCGCGCTCCAAGGAGACCAGCGCGAGCACCGCACCGCAACCGTCGTCACCGGAGATCCACATCAACTTCCGGATCCTGCCCAGGGCAAAGGCTCGGGGCGCCACCAATGCCTCGGGCCCGTCGTCGGTGTTTCGGTCCGAAAGCTGCCGTCCTTTTAGCCAGAGTGAGTGTCCAACGGAAAGAACGATGCTTCGAGCAACGCAGATTTTTTTTCGTTTTGCTCCGATTGGCGCTTACGTCTAGAGGGTGTACATCTAGGCCTGTGAGGGACGTCGTAGTGAATTGAACCCTCCGTGGCACTTTCACCTTCCTGGGAAACTTCAAAGTTTGCCATTATCTCAACACGCGCGTGGGCACTCCACTCCTCTATTTCAGCACTGCTGGCGCCGCACTACTGGAATTGACGCATCGGAGTGTCTGCGTTAGAAGCTTCGTGTGCTTTCAAAATCTGGCTGCCAAATGGTAACCATAAGCACCACCTAGGGTCCTGAAGCCGAGGCCCGAATGGTTGGCATATTTCTTGCTCTAGATGCATGTGCCTTGCTTTTTTACACGTGACCGCACTAAGGATCCACCTTGCTGCAAAAGTAGTTCGCAAAAGTGCAGCGTGCGCATGGTTTTGTTTCCAAAGCACGTCTCTCTATCTTTTTTTATTATTGTCGGTTGGCTACCGAGCACGTAAGCCAGAGCTGGCCGTGGGCAGTGCGGTGACGCGTATTCACTATAGTTCAGGCGCGAAATCTTTGAAACTTGAGTTAAGGAACACTTATCATTCAATACCTCGGGATGCTATAGGGCGCATAATGAACGCCGGCAAATGGCCGGGGAACACGCCCACTAATAACCGGTATTAGCCGCGTATAGTTTTGACCGAACGGAAATATATCATCAATCAGTGGCATTCGGGATTTCTTCCCTCTAAACAATTTATCCACTCCACCGCACTTTCGAGAGCGCATTACTTGGCAGACGTTCCGTGCTCTAAGCGTACTTGTGAACAAACACAGCATGAGAGAAGAAATGGCGTTCAGGTCACAAGCCAAACTGTGAAACAGTGTCCCGAGCAGTATTTTGGCAACCTGTGTGTTATATTTTGGATAGAGTATGATTATTTTGGTTTCACCGAGATGTACACGCGGAGTGAAGACGGCGCTTTTATAAGATACCACAAACTGCGTGACTGCGGTCAATCTGTAATACCTTTGACGACAACGTCCCACCTAGCAACCCGCTATCCCCTGATCATAACAGCATCTAATGCGCAGCTTGTTACTAAATGTGTCAACACGAATGCTTATACGTGCTGATCGCGTGATGTCAACTTAAAAAAAGAAAAATCCAATGCAAGCGTAAGATATCTTGCTGACTCATTCTAAATGCATGGGCTGGCTTGTGACCATGAACCGGCAGTCTCTCGAACCCTGTGTCTACGTGTACCCTCAAACTTTGCTTCAAGATGGTGCGCCAACACAAACGCGCAAGCATGCATAGTTTCATTTTATCCAGTGTCAAGTCCTGAAATTGCAGCCTTCAATTACAGACCGCTACTGGTGGCCTCGTCCCTTCGCCAGCGCTTCCGTGCCCTCTCTCTCTTCGATACATCGATTTGACGCCGCTTCGACGTCGTCTCGCAGGTGCTGACGGCGGCGCGTCCCCGCCGGGTTTCAAGTGCATGTCCTGGGACCGGCACCTGCTGTCCTCGCCGTCGGACCGCTACCTAGACGACTCCGAGAGGCGCTGCCGGTCGCTCTCTCGTCCCGGTCGACTTCCGTTCTCCGCTCACGGGGAGGGCGGCAAGAAGGACCCCGAGTGGCTCGAGATAGCGCGACGCCGCCAGGCCACGGGAGTCGACTGGGATAACCTCGGTAGGATTTGGCTAGTAGTGGGCACTGCCATTGTCAGTTTCGCCCGAAGGACGAACCAGTGGCAGCGATAGCAATGTTTACGCCCGTGGTTCTCAAGCGAGCCCTCGACTGGACTGAGCTCCACCGAGTAAAACCCCTTAAACTTCGTAAAGTAGTGCCACGCTTTGGAGAATGCCGCCTCCTCCTCGCACCCTCTGGCCGAGGAGGACGCCGCGTCGCTATTGGCCTAATAGCATCACGTGGGCCCTCGCGCCATGCATCAACGCCATTTTTGCACGAGAAGCGTCTACGGAGAGGCAAGGAGCGTATGTTGGCGCCGTTGCTACGCTCGAGCAGTGTAGGCGGCGCCACGGTCGATGAGGGAGCGTGAAAGAGAGGAGAAACGAGGGGGAGTGATGGCGGAGGAGGAGAGTGTCGCCACTTTACGAAGTTTAAGGGGTTTTACCACCGAGTTGAGCCCAGCGCCGCCCCTCGACTGGGGATGGCGCTAAGCTTCTTGAGAATTGCCGTGGAGCGTCATCTAAGTGCAGTAACTATAGTTCTGTCCAGGGGAGGCTCTGTCATCTACTTTGTTTAGTCGAAGGACAGGGCTAAGTGGAAGCACCTCCTACAGTGTTGCGCACGAATTCCTGTGACGGTCGTGATCTACGCTGCCAAATGCACTCGGCGTTTCGGATATTCCGCACGCCGTTTTGCAATAAACTTTTATGCCGCGCACGAGGGCCACATGCGCCGCGCCGAGCGAGACAGCACGACAACGGCGACGGCGCGAACGCGCTTCGAACATCCGTGCAGTTCCTATCGCAATAAAGCGCTCTGTACGTCCTAACGCAACAAAACAAAATGTCAACCGGTAGTCACCAGTGTCTGTAGACTGTCTTTTTTAATGCGAAAGAACTATATGCCCCATTACGCGACAATTTGGTACAAATTATGGGACCCAAAATGACCAATGCGGCGAAGAGTAATAACACGTCAACAAAATACTCCGACTACCGACACATTTCTCGGGAAGGTTCCTGTGAACAAGGTAAATTAATGGCTTTTAAATATGTTTGCCAAATATCGGCCGCAGAGAGAATCAAAGCCGCACGTGCAGTGCGCTAGACGAGCATGCTTCGCATGCGCCTCGGCGGCTCCACGGTTCTGGTTGACTAAAGGTGTGTCTAGCGCGTGCGTCATCGCACACGTCACGTCGCAGCCATCTCGCGGAGTAAAGGTGCGGCGTTCTGCTTGCGTCATTGGGCACGTTATGGCACAGCCAATAGGGAGGAGGTGGCGTAACCTAATGAGCGTATAAAATGACGGCATAAAATAAAAAGACACAGTTTCGCCCGAAAGGCAAAGCATCGATGGCGATTGCAAATTACTAGAAACCTATACAAAGTAAGGTTTATCGGCCACATAAACTTGTATACTTGTAAACATAATTAACAAGCATGGTATCACGCGCGCACAAGCAAACATGAACACATCTCACTCGATGACGTACCGCAGAAATCCGCGGTTAAAACGCTGGCGTCATCGAAGAAATGCTGGAGCAGCAGCGAGCGAATTGACCTTCGGGCTGCCTCTAGCTTCGAAGCGAACTAAGCGGCGAAAACAGCGCACACAATGATATGAACATAGGGGAATAAATTCTATCAGCACTCGGCACACTTTGTACCCATCACACATCGCTTTCAAAAATTGGAGGACGCTTAAGCTTCGACTTCAAGAGTGGAACGCGACAGCGTTCCCGTCGACCCGCCAAGGGGTGTAAGACAGTGGGCTACGGCGCAGCGACTACGCGCCCCGCATCGGACGCGGTGAGCGTCGAGCAGCGCCGCGTTCGGCGCGGCAACGAAATTTGCGCCTGAGCAAGCGACGCACGCCTGAGCCTCAGCAACAGCTCGTTTCTAAGGCAACACCGCATTCACTAGAGACGCTTTTGTACCGCTTTGAAGTATTGAACTCCTGGCTGAGTGGTAGAGTCTCCGTCTCACACTCCGGAGACCCTGGTTCGATTCCCACCCAGCCCATGTTGCAAGTTGTTTTTTATTCATGAAGTGCCTGCTGGGATTTATCGCTCACGGCCAACGCCGACGACACCGGCTTTTCTGCGACATGAGCTCCTTAACGCTGTCGCGTTAAAACAGGGTGCGCGCCACCGTGCCATACGCAGCAGCCGCAGGAAAGCGCGGGAAGGTACACTTCGCCAAAGGGACTCTAATGCTTTCGCATTCCCACACGTAGTCTTAAGTAACTCAGCCGAAATTCCTTTTGATTTCTACCAGAAACTAACAATGCCAGTTTCTCTCATGGGCACTACAGATGCATCGAGATAAAAGTCATGCTTGCAGTGTCGAACTGCCCATTAATGTATGCTTACTTTTCCGAAATTACTCAGATTCAGTTAAATGGGGAAAACAGTTTGCGTAGAAAACCAGGACAACAACGGAGGATATGCAGAGCAGTATTTTCGAAGCCCTGCCTTTCTAATTGGCTCCATATAAATGACGCCGATAGTACAAGCTGCCCTTCAAGGTTTCTCTAGTTTGGAATGCTTAGAACTACAGAGAGACAACAACGGAAACTTGCGGAGATCAGCACTACAACTAAAGGCTAAACCCCATGAGAGCGATGTTGTGCGTGACGACGACGAGCGACTACACAGGCCGTCGCGTGAACAGATCGCTCGGTCTTGTCGCTCGGTTCCGGAAGTCTAGAATTCGTCGCTCATCGCCCGGAAGTGCCACGAGCCAATAGCGCGAAGCCGGAACTGCATGTATACATCACTCAAGTGATACCGATTGTCACACGGAACCAGTAAATGATTGAATTATTCCACGCGCAATGATATGAACCTACTACAAGACCTTCAGAAATATCTTATGCTGCTTTTCACGCTAAAACACATCAGCTTAATTTATTGAAGCACGCGTTAGCCACTTACCACGCGTATTTACTGCCCTCATACGGGCAAGACCGGGGAGACCGCGCTCGAAGTCTTTAGTCGCATGGGGTACACTTGTAGGCGACGAGCGAACGCGACAGCCATCTCCATCTCGTCGCTTGTCGCTGTCGCGCGCAAGGTCGCTTGCATGGGGTTTAAACTCAGACTGTAGCGCAGGAAGTGACTGGTATTAAATTGGCTGCATTTGCAACATTGTTCCCTTTATATCAATAGTTCATTTCATGTTGCCGTTGCTTTGAGCGCTTGATGGTAGAGAGAGACAACATCGGACAATCTTACAGAGCTCAGCGGCCGAACTGACTGTCGCGCACCAAGTTACTGGCATTAAACTCACTCCCGGTTTCAGTGCTGGGCTCGCCCGCTTTTGCGCGCTAGTTGGTACGCGTTACGCTGGCTGCGCTGATCCGCGCGGCACTTAAAGACATTCAACGGGATCAGACTCTCTCAAAGAGCTCAGCGGCCGAACTGAGTGTCGCGCACGAAGTGACTGGCATCAATACCTGAACCACACTTCCTAGTTTCAGTTTTTGGCGCGTGCGTTTTTGAGCGCTAGTTAAAACGTGTTACACTGGCTGCGCTGATCATCGCGGCATTTGTTTCTGCTTCTACTGCTGAACCACGCGCTGTCTTGTTCGTAAATCTTTTAAAGCGAAGCGTTTTTTGCGTCTTCCTTCGACTTTCCACTGCTGCTGCTGTTGCTGCTGTGGTCGTGCACGCCGATAACGCCGGCAGCGTCAGGACGTGGTTGACGCGGCCATGTCGCAAAATCATAAAGATTATGCGCTGTGGGTGTTTTATGCGAAGCATATTACTAGAGCTCAACCCAGCTCCTCAGGTGCGGCGGTGTCGCCTTCAATACCACGTGACACCGTGACGTCACGACAGAGGAGAAACGGGGCTCCAACTCGCGCCGTCGCTCGCGGCGTCGCCTTCAAGGCTGACCACGTGACACCGTGACGTCACGACAGAGGAGAAACGGGGCTCCAACTCGCGCCGTCGCTCGCGGCGTCGCGGCGGTATATAAGCAGCTGCGCTTGCCTCTGCTAGACACTCACGAGGTGAGATGCCTCCTGGAGACAGAGCTCCTCGTTGGAATGAGAAGCGAAGGTTGCGGCGTGCTACAGAGACTGTTTCTAGGTGGCTTTGCTACGGCGCAGCGACTACGCGCCCCGCATCGGACGCGGTGAGCGTCGAGCAACGCAGCGTTCGGGGCGACAACGAAATGTGCGCCTGAGCAAGCGCCGCACGTCTGAGCCGACGCCGACAACACCGGCTTTTCTGCGACACGAGCTCCTTAACGCTGTCGCGTTAAAATAAAGGCTAGTATGCTTCACATCCTGGGCTCAACCTTAGCTAAGCCACAGCCAGTTTTTGTTGAATGACATTCGTTTATGGACTGTCATTCTCAAAATGCCGAGGAACATCTTTGTAAAGAACGTAAGACAAGTTATGCGCCACGTGGTTGATTGGTTATTTGAATGATTAGTCGCCTAGCGACGCCCGTGGAGTCGACGCCGGATCTTCTGCGACACTGCGCCTTAACGCTGTCGCGTCAGTACGTTAGAGAGTTTTAGATTAGGGGACGCAAGAACTAGGGGTTATGGCACTGCGCATGCGCAGTACCGTAGCACCTAGTTTTCGCGCACGCAAGTCGCTTGCGTTCTCTAATATAAAGCTCTCTATTATTGAAGTGTGGCACAACATTAAAGATGACCCGAGGAGCTCGTGTCAACATCTACGCAGCGTCACATGTGCACAACTCTCTCTAGACGTCGTAAGTAGGCGTGACCCCCCCTCAGGCGCCAAAATTCTGTGCACGAGCTGCTACACTTGTCTCCATGCACATCTGTAAGAGCAACGACAGTAGAGGGAGGAGGGAAGATGTCAGAGAGGGAATATAAAGAGAGAGAGGAGGTAGTTTTGTTAAATTGTGGGGTTTTACGTGCCAAAACCAGTTTCTGATTATGAGGCACGCCGTAGTGGAGGACTCCGGAAATTTTGACCACCTGAGGTTCTTTACCGTGCACCTACATCTAAGTACACGGGTGTTTTCGCATTTCGCCCCCATCGAAATGCGGCCGCCGTGGCCGGGATTCGATCCCGCGACCTCGTGCTCAGCAGCCCAACACCATAGCAGGTAGGTTTGTTAGCTACGATGCTATACAACCCAGGATGGCGCCGATACGTGCAATTAGTGCCGACGAGGCGGGCGCGCGCATCAATCGTCGAGCGGAGCAAGAACAAAGATAAGCGGAGCAGGCAAGATAACATTTCACATCCCGTCACGACTGTCATATGACGTCAATATATCGCCGCCAAATAACGTCAATGAACGCAAACAGCAGGCAAAGCACCGCTTACACGGATGGACACAGTACTTCATATCATATACAGCTATATTTTTTTTTGCACAGCAAGGCTCTATGCGACTAGGATCTGGAAAAAAGACGTTTCCGAGATGTTGACAATAACAGTGCGCCGGAGGGGTGAACGCCGGTGCCCAAACGCTAGTTTTTGACGATGCGTGTTGAAACGTCGGTGTGTACGTATAAACTAAAGAAAAAATAAAGAAATGATTAAGAATAAAAACGAATAATATATGAAAAATAAAATATGATACCGCAAATAAAATATATATACAAGAAAAAGAAGTAATTCAAGAAAAGAAAGACGAAACAAACAACGAAGGTATTTGTGCCTTTATTCAATCACAATAGCATTACTACCATATAACCCGCCCTGGTTGCTCAGTGGCTATGGTGTTGGGCTGCTGAGCACGAGGTCGCGGGATCGAGTCCCGGCCACGGCGGCCGCATTTCGATGGGGGCGATATGCGAAAGCATCCGTGTACTTAGATTTAGGTGCACGTTAAAGAACCCCAGGTGGTCCAAATTTCCGGAGTCCTCCACTACGGCGTGCCTCATAATCGGAAAGGGGTTTTGGCACGTAAAACCCCATAAAAAAAATTGCTACCATATATAACTTATTATAGCTATTGAGCGATACAGCTTCGCTGGTCTTTCATCTTCACATATTGAAAAGGCTCTGATTTTCTTGTTTTTAAGAGAAGCTGTTAGCCTGTAGATTGTCGGCATTTTTCTTGTCAATGCCCGTGGGCAAACATGTGGGCCAATCCCGGAAGTATTGCAGTGCCGGACCGACCCGCAGGGGAGGCGAAGCAGGCTTCAAGCACTCAGCGAACTTAAGTAAAAAGAACATACATTCTTTGGAATCATGCATACAACATACAAAATAGGATTCATTTCAATTAAGAAAGTCCACAAAAGAAGCAACCAAACCACATAATAGCACTGTTCATAAAGGTCTACTATGGGCTGTCGAAAGCTACATGCACTGACTTAGCACAGAAGACGCTATCCACTGAGAGTCTGCTTTGTCCGAACCCATCCTGTTGTTGCCCCTATATAACTATATGTCGATTTCTTCCACCAGCCTTGACAGCTCAAATTTTGTAGCTTTCACTGGTATTATATGATATACCAACGGAGTCACTGTAATTGGTTTGTGCGAGCTCCTGTTATCCTTATTGCATTTGACTTTGCCGATAAGGATCACCGTGCTTATGTGCCACCCAATCAGGATCTTTTTTTTTTTGTTTTAATCACGTGCTAGGGATAATCAGAACGCTGGCGTGAAGAAGAGCAGCGACCGCGGGGAACACAAGCTTCCTGCTGCCTCATGCCTCACCGCGTCTCCAAAACTTGACGCTGCGCGACGGCCAACGCTATCATAGTCGCTGGGGAAGCATAATGCACTATGCGCTATCATAGTGCGCAGGAACCAACCGGCCATTTCGGCTCGACCCGAGCGTAGGCGCTCAGCGACGCGGACAGCGTGCGAAGCCACGGCTGGGCGGCAGGGGAAGACGCCCGCCCGCCTGAGCCCCCCCCTCCTCCCCTCACCCCGCTCGCGCTTGATCACGTGGCTTCCACCAATGGGCGTGCGGGAAGACGGCGCGCATATCAAGCCACCATTCCTCTCGGCTCACCCTCGAACCAAGAGCGCACGGGGCGCTATGTGAGCCTATCGCACTTTTTCTTTAGTGGGAACATCAAGCCGACGGCGACGATATCGCCTGGAGTGTCCATACAATTGCTATCGAAATGAGGAGATCTCAAGGTTCCTCGCATAAAATTTCGACGAAAAGGACTTGCGACTGCAGGTTGTGCTATCTGCTACATACGGTGCCGCTGACATACCTGCTCATGCTCATCAATCACTGCTTCAAGTGCACATTAGCGAATTTTAGCTGACAAGGCTCAGATAATGATACGCCCCTTGGCGAAGCTCCTACGTTTACTGTGGCGCGGTGTTGCGGTGCCTCCTAGGCTTTGGCGCATACGTTTGCGTCCTCTGTCCTATTTTAAGACGAGTAGTATTTTTTTTCCTTTTACTTTTGCGAGGCCCGATGCATGATGCACAAGGGGCTTCAGACAATGCGACAGGATTGAGGGCTAACACTCAGTTTGACTCTGTGTCGAAGGTATAACTTTGCATGCTAGGGGACCCTATGTGTAAACGAGTGGAGACCAACATAGGCGCATATGAAGGTGATGTCGCGTATTTTTTGTTGTTGTTGTTGTTGTTGCCGACAAACCAGGCAAATAACTGTGCGAAGTGTCCATTGAACAAGCATGACCATAAACAGCTAAAGTGGCATGCCAAACTGTCAACGCCAGGCAAAGATCTTGCACCATAACATGCATTCTTGCTTCGAACTTTTAACAAAAACGTAGTAACGGTAAGCATAAAATCTTTTTTTTTATGCGTCCTCAAGGGGAAAGAGATTATACTGCATCGGGGAGCGCAAGAAGAAATATAAATTATGGGGTTTTACGTGCCGAAACTAGGAGCTGATTATGAGGCGCGCCGTAGTGAGGGACTACGAAAACTTGGACCACCTGGCGTTCTTTAACGTGCACTTAAATCTAAGAACACGGATGTTTTCGCGTTTCGCCCGTATCGAAATGCGGCCGCCCTGGACGGGATTCGATTCCGCGACCTCGTGTTTAGCAGCCCAGCACCGTAGCCACTAAGCATCCACGGCAGGTATCGGGGAGTACAACTATCAAAATGGAGTTAAATGTGAGATTTACATCCGTAAAGGGAATGACTGCTTCTTCCACGCTTAAAAAAATATGCGCCCTTCGCGTTTGCTGCGTACATCGTTGAATTTTATTCATCATCCAATGATATCTGAAAACGTAAGTGGAAATATTATGATATTCTCCAGTCGAGAATTAATATTTCAATGTTGGGTTTCTCGCAGTTTAGTAAGGAACATGTTCAGCGCGTTTCTTTTCTCATGCCGCAGCCGAGTTGCGAATAGCGTGCGAGGGACTGCGAGGCGCTTTGTAGAAGCAGGAAAAGGTGGAAGACTGGCCATCCACCGATAGCCCATAAGTCGCACAGAGGCGCCTAATGATCAGGGTGTGGCTGAAAATTTGTCGAACGCTTAAGCGTTGGCTTGAGGCTGTTGGTGAATTGCCGTCCACTTTATCTTGAAGCTGAAAATTTCACGTGTCTTTCCGCTTGAGTGATTCGAGTAGTTCCTCAACCATTACACAGGCTGGAAAGATATATTCCGACGCTAATCCCAGATGGATCGTACCGATAACAACAAAAAAAAATGTACCTCTTTCAGGCATTCGGAGAGTGTCCTGGCGACAATCGCTATTCGAGGTGCTGTCCAGAAGAGACACAAAACCTGGTACACAGCCTGGGGTTGGCCTCTAGGACTTAGAAGAACAACATCTTATACGGCATTGATACCTCACGAGCACAGCCCGCTAAGTAGAACAAGCACAGTGTGCGCAGACCGGTGGTACCTCCAGAAAGAAAATCCTGCCTGTTGTGCTTGCCGGCACCTCGAAACTGCACAAGTGTGGGTTTAGTCGAGCTCGCTATTCCCGTTGTTCCTGATGCGAAGAGTCGGTCGGCTGGTTTTTAAACGCATCAGAGAAACTGAAGTTATTTTCATGTACTACAAGACATTGACGTTATATTGCTACTTAAAAACACTGTTACATACGGACAGCCCCCAACGAAATAAAAACATGCTGTATTAGCAGGCTTGAAGTTTCCTTTATCAGAACTTCAGTGCTCTAGAGGCTAATTACCTAAGGGCGTGCTCTGAGTCTTTCTGGTTGCCTTGCAAGAGAGACACTTATTGGCGGCTATGTAACCATGCACCAGATGTGTAGGTAATGGTACGTAGTCACAGATACTGCAACTTTGATTGTATGCCGTCTTTTGCTTAGGGTTCGTCCGCCGTCTCTGTCGCAGTGAGATTGAAGGTCCCGGCAAGCTCCGTTAACCTGGCCGCGCTGGCCGGTGTTGAAGCAGTCGTTCACTACTCAAGTTTGTGGGATGATACTCATTGAACCTACAGGTGAAGAGGTTGACTCGTGAAATGATTCACTCATGCATAGCCACTCGCGTACACATCAAACACATGCACATTGTGTAACATACAGCTGGAGTGTCTACATTCGAGGCCAATGCCCCGTAGCAAGGCTAAGTGCGCCTTCTTTGCGAAGGGGTACCAGCGCTTCCCGAAGGTCCGAGTACAGAGTGCCATAGACGGGTGGCCACATAAACTCAAAGAAGATTGAGGAAGCCGCAAAGCTGGCACTCATGTATTAGGTCATCGCGCATATCGCAGGTTGGCGATCGTGTGAATTGTACTATATGCGACAGAAGTATACGCGACTTTGGCTTAAGGAGACTCACTGAACGAATTGTCTCCGCACTATGGCGTTTTCCAGAACTCGTGGTGTGTGTCCGCTTGCCTTGCAGAGACTCACATGAAGCAGCCGCAGAGCATCTCGTGCAGCAACCTGTCCGAGAGCCACATGCGAGGCAAGGTGTCCACCCTGGCATCCGCGGACCGGGCCGGTCTGCGCCTGGTGCGATCGGCCAGTGCCCTCTACCCGCGCATCAAGATGTCGCGCTACGAGCGGCGCATGCGAAAGGAAAATCCGAATCCATGTGAGTACGCGTATTATCGGACGCACGTCGTTGACAGTTGACGCCTCTTGCCCACTACTGGACAGTGCGTACACGACGCAGACCGTCGGTAGGTGCCGACCTACAAGAACAATGTGTAGCTTGTCAGACACAATCTCGTCAGCGTATAACGCTCAGGAAGGGCTAAGGTTGGGGCTAGTCTATTGCACGTGTTCAATTGAAATGCGCTGCGAAGTGACGAGAACGTACGAACATGATATGCGGGACACGTGGAAACATGTCGCGTGTGTCCTTTCAGTGTGTACTTGCTGCTGCGTAGCGCATTTTAATTCACCACGTAGTTATCAACTTCTCGCGCTGACATCTACATTCCATTACCTATTGCTATAGAAGACGAGGAATCGAGAGCAGGGTGCGTATTTTTCGATGATTCTTTTCAGTTTGCATTCTTTTTGGGTTCATGGTCCCTGCCTGACATGAAGCCGTGATCGCGCAATCGCCGTGATTGGCCTCTCGCTGCGAAAAAATTCAATGAATCTGCGAAATTCTGTTCCCGGAAGCACTTACAAAAACATGTCCCACTCAAGACAAGCAAATCACGTTTATTTTGCAAAGTTGGCCTGTCTCTTATTGCTTCAGGGGCACGTAAATCTGGGGACATCGAGGGAGAGCTGAGGGCGATGTTGAGGAGGCTGACCAACATGTTCTTTAAAAGAGCATGCGCCTGATTTAGAGGGCAGAGAGTGTTCGGACATTATTCGGGTTGCTGTAGACGTACTACTACTATTGGCTAAGCGCTACTAATCCAAGGCGTCCATATAAACAGTTGCTGCGTTGAGCGAGATTTTCCTCACCGAGACGGTCATTATAGGTTGCCTATCTGCGTCCTGTGAGGACGGGATGCCTTGCGGTAAAGATCGCCCTCTGTTGTTTATGCAGTTGGCTGCGTAGACTAGGGCAGTAGCGTATAACGACCGCTATAGCTGGACGTACGATCTGACAATGACTTCGAAATTTAAGGAGAAGGAAGGCGGTGTGCAACCCTCCCCTCGTCTTGCGAATAACTATGTGTGACGCGGTCACCGCGTGCAGTGGATATATCCAGTAGTAGGAAAACAAGTCACAGACATGCAAGCAGCTAGAAGAGCGGCAAATGATTGCTACTACGCGGTCACTCGCAGAACAGTTTATTATTAGCAACCACTTTCATTGAGAAAGCCAAAGTGAACTGCTTACTAAATGACTGCTTACTAAAGTTGCCAATGGCTCTATAAAAAAAGAACAAGAAAGGAAGAAATAGAGAAAGCACACGCAACTATAATGCATGCAGTGACTATGCCCTACCATGTCTTCAGAATATTGTCGTTGGCGCAGCCTTTCCACTTTAGAGCCCCAGCGGTGGACTTAACAGAGCCTTGCGTAATCTTGCCGGAAACCGGTGAACCACAGACACGTAATGCTGGTGCGCCGTCAAATAGCAAGAAGAGTAGCTCTGTTTACATTCCGACAAACCCGTGCAGTGCTAGTGTCGTAATCTTTCGTAATTTATTTTGCACAAGAGCGAGATTCGGTGGCGGGGTAGGCAAAACAGAAAAGCAACAAACAACCCTCGCGCGTGCGCTCCTGCAAGTCTACCTCCCAGTGCAGGTAAATAAAGAGGAAAAAACTGGCTGTGGCTTAGCTAAGGTTAAGCCCAGGATGCGAAGCATACTAGCCTTTATTTTAACGCGACAGCGTTAAGGAGCTCGTGTCGCAGAAAAGCCGGTGTCGTCGACTCAGGCGTGCGGCGCTTGCTCAGGCGCACATTTCGTTGTCGCGCCGAACGCTGCGTTGCTCGACGCTCACCGCGTCCGATGCGAAGCGCGTAGTCGCTGCGCCGTAGCAAAGCCACCTAGAAACAGTCTCTGTAACACGCCGCAACCTTCGCTTCTCATTCCAACGAGCAGCTCTGTCTCCAGGAGGCATCTCACCTCGTGAGTGTCTAGCAGAGGCAAGCGCAGCTGCTTATATACCGCCGCGACGCCGCGAGCGACGGCGCGAGTTGGAGCCCCGTTTCCGTCCCGTTCCGTTCCAAAAACTTTTATTTCCATCAGCCCCGTTTCTCCTCTGTCGTGACGTCATGGTGTCACGTGGTATTGAAGGCGACACCGCCGCGCCTGAGGAGCTGGGTTGAGCTCTAGTAATATGCTTCGCATAAAAAAGAAAGACATACTGGCTTGAACCGCGAAACAGCGTCGTTGTTCCTTCCCCATATTTGTAACAAACAATAAAAAAAGAAGCATCGCCGTGTACCTTTCGCTCGTCTACCCCGCTGGCATGAACAATGTGTAGCGCGGATACGCGTCCGCGAGCAGCCAACCTTTCTTTCCACGTCGTTGGTCTCCTGTCGCCTTCCGACACGATTTTATCGTTGAATGCTTCCCCCCGAACTTTACGAAGTTTCCCACGTGGCTTATGCTTCCATAGCGTTCCAGCTAAGCTCAGGCCCACACTACACCCATCGACGCTCCCCGGAAGCCGCACTGCAACGTGTACATTCCGTTTCTTCGGGCCACAGGCGGTTCGAACAGACACGACCGCGATTACGCGCGCGCACGCACGCACGCACACGCACACAAACACACAAACACACACACAAACACACACACACACAAACACACACACAAACACACGCACAAACACACGCACACACACGCACACACACACACACGCACACAAACACACAAACACACACACACACACACAAACACACACACAAACACACGCACAAACACGCACACACACACACACGCACACAAACACACAAACACACACACAAACACACACACACACACAAACACACAAACACACGCACAAACACACGCACACACACGCACACACACACACGCACACAAACACACAAACACACACACAAACACACACACACACACACACACGCACACATGCGAGTGCACGCTTATCGCGGAGAGGACGCGGGAGCGCGCACTTATTCCGGGCAGAACGACGCAACACAGCGACGCATGACGGTGGGTAGCGGTCGATCGGGCGTGCCTAATGAATGCGCGGTTACTCCCCACCCCGGAACTCTGACTCGGTACCTGCGTATAACCTGGCGCGCGCTGCCGCAGTCGCAACGCGTTGCGTGTGCCCGCAGTGTTCCCGGGGAAGTGGCGGCCCGACCGCTGCCGCTTTCGACGTCTTGTTGCGTGCGAGGCGTGTGTCTGTCGGTGGTGGTGATGCGGAGTGCATGAGCTTTGGCGTCACTGCCTCGGAATATGCCTGGCTTTTTTTTTTAAATCTCTCGGCGGGTTTCGTCACGTTGACGCTGCGGTCTGCTATCGTAACAATTAGCGCAACACAAACGTACGCTTTGAGCGCAAATCGTCTTAGTTCCTGTCTAGTTCCTGTCTATATAAGGAGAGGTTGGTGCCGTTAGGTGGGGATCACTTCTCATCGCAAAGCAAATTGAATGAATGAATGAATGAATGAATGAATGAATGAATGAATGAATGAATGAATGAATGAATGAATGAATGAATGAATGAATGAATGAATGAATGACGTGTGGAATTGCAAAAAACATGAAGAACACTGAAGAGGGTATAGCACGAAAACACGCAAAGTGCCTTGCGGGAGTGAATGAGCCCCCACTAGAGAGTACTTGTTTACGGTACATAAAGCATGCACATGACGCCTCAAACATGTGAAATCTTTCCAAATTATTTTTGCTTGAGCGTTTTTTTTTCCTTTTTCTTGCGTCGGTCACACGTCGTACGAATGAAGTAGCCGGCGCAACACAAGTTTACTAATGACCAAGACGTTCTTGTTCCCAGCGCAGCCTGAGCGATTTCATCTGTCCCATATTGATTGTGGCTTTCGATTATCATTCAGCGGAGCGACAACGAATGACCCAGTTTGATCAATTTAGCCGTAATGCGCCGGCAATTATTGACAGTCACAACACGTGGTGGACCAGATCGCCTCCGCAATCGAACGCCACTCGATTCAGCCTTGGTGCCGCACTTGCACGATTCGTGAGACTCGTTACAAATGCGTGCGCCGAGACCAATCCTACTCCGTCGCTGCAGTCAGGCCACCGCAGGTCATAAACCGCGGTCGTCAAGGACTTATTGTTCTTTCTTTCTTTTATTTTTTTTCCCACTGAAACTGCCACACACCACGTAAGGCGACAAGGCGATCAGGTTCACAACGAATGCGGGCGCGCTTTCGAAGTAGACGCACATATCCTTGTAACAAGGAGGCAAACGACACCTGGCCGGGAAGCTCAGCGGCAGAACACATCTCGGCTCGACGCCTGTGTACACACTGCAACGCTGCACGGTATAGGTGCCTGGCGCGTGCCCAGCGAGGTATCTTTATCTTCCTTCACACGAAACTCGCCATTGTCTCGATGCGACCACGCCGCGTACACATTTGGAGCGTCGAAGAAAGAGGGGAGGGGGAGGGGGTGGAAGGGGTGCGATAGCATTTTGCTTTCGTCTTAACGGCATCGACGCATACGTGTCTGGTTCATTCGCGCCATATGGGCCCTCTCGCTGCTTGCTCGTTCGGATGGCCCCCACGAATTTTGCTCGCGAGGCTGGGTGCGTATCGCTCGGCGCACCGTGTGATACCGCCGAAACAATCGGACCCTTGCCGGCGCCTCCCTCGACCGGCGTCGACGGGGTTAATACCTGCCGCCGGCGTTCACTGGAAGCAGTAATGACGAAAGATAAGCACGGAAGAGCACTGGTGTGACGCCGCGAGGGGGGTTGGCCAAACAACGGGATTGTCGTATTTACTTTTACTTTTACTTTGAATATTCTTCATCATTGTGACTACTGTATTGCTGTTTTATGCCTTGTATTTTCTTTAATGTATATATTTTCTGTCAGGAGGTCCCCTTTCAGCCACATGCTCTGGGACCTCCTTCTGTATACTTATGTAAACATGTATGTCTCCTCCTTATTAAATAAATAAACTGAACTGAACTGAATGCGGCGCCGGTGGCCAGGTTACGGAAAATGAAAAACTGGATCCTTCTCCCACGTTCCCGCAATGTGAAGGGGGGGGGGGGGGGGACGGAGTCTATTTTTGGTCGATCGGGTCGTTTATACCGTGCGAGCGATCCTACAGAAAAAAAGCAAAATGAAATGAGTGGCTCTCGGAGTCGAGTGTAGCTATAGCGTTTTCCGTGCCCTACGGGCTGGTCGTTTCCGAACGTGGGAAAGTTATGAGCTCCGTTCCTTCAGCGCAGGGGCTTTCAAAGGCGACCGCCGAATCAAGCAGTTCTGCCGGACACCCGGTGCAACTTTCAATCTGCATGTCTCTCACGGCGCGATGCACTCTCAAAAAAAAAAAGGGGGGGAGAGAGAGAGAGAGAGAGAGAGAGAGAGAGAGAAAGGAAGAAACAAACGAAGAACGAAAAAAGAGGTCGTAGTAGTTCCTATGTAGTGTCACGTCATCTGCTACCTTAGTATAAATGCAGTTCGTAACGATAGAGTTAGTCAGATACCCGATTAAACAAGGTAGTCGCTATAACTATAATGGGTCTCAGCTACCGATTCCAAACGCAGATGGCACCACCGCATCCAAAGTTTTTATTCTATAACACATACATCGAACCCACTGTGGAATACGTCACATCCGGTCCGACATATTCAGCAGAGGCGAGAATCCTTGTATCAGGTGGTGTTAACGGCGTTTTGAATTGGCAGACCCATTAGTAACAGTGACTACCTTGTTTGGTCTGTTATCTTACTAACTCTATCGTTGCCAACTGCCGTTAAACTAAGGTGGCAAATGGCATGACACTAAGCAGTAACTACTACGTCCTTTTCTTTTTTTTTAAATTGTATAGCTTAGAGGCTAAGGGGCGCCGTACTGTTGTGCACGACATGTACGATGCATGAGGTCGCGGGTGCGACTCCCAGCCACGTCGGTCACGTTTCGGTGGAGGCGATGGAACCACCTTCCGCATCTCTCGTAGACCAAATATAGACTCGTTGTCATTAGACACTGCAAAACCAATTCATCTAACCTGCATGTCGAGCGGGACTACGTCCGAGCCATCAGTGAATCGCTAATTAACGTGCCTGTCAAGAAGAGAAAGGTGCGCTTCAAGAGTGTGAGGGTAAAGTTCCAAAACGAGAACAGTGACCGTCGTTTAAAGTAAATGGTACGTTACACTGAATTACTGCAGGAAATCATCAAAGGTGGAGCTTGGAAATGTACTGTTCCTATCGCATAAAGAAGTTGCAAGAACACTGTTGTCTTTTAGTTCCCGCGGCGCACTGATCACGGATCGCCAAGTGAAAGTTCCAACTGCGACTGTATCGCCAGTTCTTTCTTTCTTTCTTTCTTTCTTTCTTTCTTTCTTTCTTTCTTTCTTTCTTTCTTTCTTTCTTTCTTTCTTTCTTGTTCGCGATGCATCACAATCCAAGGTACGTCAGGTAAAAAGTGTACCTGAGCAAAAGCTTGCCTGCCGCAACAACGACACTGAACAAAAACCCTCCAGAGCAATATGCAGCCCAAGGAAGAACATGTAACTGGCGGAATCCGCAAAACGTAAAAGTGAAGGCAAACAGAAATACATGGAAATGAACGGCGACAAAAATACAACGTAACAAAAGAAAAAAAAATGGAGCAGCGTTAGGCTACATCAGTGCTACGTAACATCATCGACTCATATTATGGCACACGACTCTGCCCACCTATATATACAACACGACACCTACTGTATTTTTATAATACGCACGCGAGTTTCTCACTGGATCTTTCTGCTGCGAACGACGTTAATTCGAAATTAGGAATTTGGAATACATGGGGCTACATAGTCCCGTTCTAACTGACGCCCCCGTCAGTATGCTACAGCGACCGAGTGGGCGTGAGCGAAGCAGCGAATCGGCGCTGGCTTGTATTCGTCAAAGATGAAACCGTAATGTAGGGTGCGAAGCGTTCACAACGCCGAAAGACGAGGCACACAGCGAGGGACCCATGTACGAGAGACACGGGCGGATCAGTCTTAACTTAGAACCGCGCTCAATCTCACTCTTGAGGCCCGCGATGACTAACAAAGCCGAATAACCAGACGCGCCGAGCGAAAGGACAGGGAAAGTTCAAGACTAAGCATGATGGACAGGCGCTTCGAGCAAACCAGCTTATACTACACGCCGCAGCGTTCGAGGGGGGCAAGAGAAAAAGAAAACGAGCAATCTGTCAGGAAAGCATGTACTGATACTATACGCACCACAGCGTCCGAGCTGGGAAGAACTAAGCAAGGAAGCAAGCAAGCATGCCGTACTTCGGGCCAGGGTTCAACCGCCTTACAGACGTACGTCAGTCACCGTTCGTTCGCCTTCAGATCAGAAGAAGCCGTCGCTACAGCTGCCCGTCGGTCTCAAGAAGGAAGAGAGAGAGAGACGCGCACCGACCGTGGCAAAAGGTCATCGAAGCTATACAAGGCGGCATGCATAGCGTTCTATTTGCTGCCACGGGGGCTCTCCCTCAGCAGCGTGTGTGTGTGAGTGGGTACGTGCACTTGCCGGTGGGATATACCCTGCTCGTCAGGTCATAATAGAGCGCAAGCTTCGAAACCGGCCTCCAGCCCTCACGGTCCCGCGGTTTCCACGAGAAAAAGAAGCAGCAGTCAGAGTCGCGCTTGACTTCTTTCCGAACGCATGGGGGCCGACCCTTTTGTATAGACCACACCGGTCGGCGGCGGCGGCGGCGTAACAAGGTGTGCACACGTCGATGGCCTTTTCCAGAGGACGGTTCTAAACAAGGCCGCGGACTTTGAAAAAGAAACGAATAAGTAGAAGGAAGAAGAAATGGCAACCGTTCTTCACATACCTTCCTTTCTCTAAGCTTGTTTTCTCTTTCGTCGATTCGATCGACTGCTCTCACGTACGAGACCCTATCCTACGCGTCGCTTGGATTGCGATCTTTCCGCGTTTTTCGTGGTTTACTCTTAGGCGAAGGTGACGAGGTGTATCGTTTTTTTTTTTCGGTTCAGTCAGACGGAGAGTTTAACACAGTAAGCGCTGCAGCTCATAGGGAACGTACACTCTACAACACTGCCGAATAAGAAGTATAGATCACGAACAAAAGTGGACGGGAAATCCTTTATCGGCTGGTACCACTATACCGTGCTGTAAACAAACGGGGGGGGGGGGGGGGTAGCGGAGGTTTGGGGGATGCTATGATATCGCTGTGGGAAAGGTGCAACATTTCTAACAACGGCGTATAGCAAGGCGACCGAAACGTATGCACTTGTTTTTTTACTCTTTATTGGCAAGTATAGGGTCCCGCATCGAGTGCCGGCTGTATCCATAAATAGTTCCAAGACAAGTGAAACCGCCCTCGAAGCAAGCGGCTGGAGTAGTGGGAAATTCATTCAGCCGACTGATTCGCGTTATATACTGTATGTACGGTAGCCTTATCGGTCAAAAAAGCGAGGGGGTAAATAAGTCCGGAACCGCCGTGATCGTTTCTTTTTCGGCGTTGCCGGAGCCTGTCGACCTCACCGCGATCTTGGGGAAAGTTGTAAATTTTTCGGCCGGCCGATAATGCCCGGCCGCGGCTGGGCTATTTCAGGGCACACGGCACGCACCGCCTGCATGCAGGTACGTTCAGTACGGGCCATTCAGTGTAAACGCGCGTTCCATTTAGAAGGGCGGTATATGGAATTTGAGCGTCCCAAGATCGCCGTACCCATAAGCTCGTGCAGGGACCTTCTCAAGCTCGCCTTCTCAAGTCCGCACCCATGCACAAGAATTGCCACGCCCTTATACGGGTAGGATAGGATAGGAATAAACTTTATTTGACCAACGGTTAGTGCTGTTGGAGCCCGGGGCTAGGCTGCCAGGGTTCCATCGCCCGAGGAAAATTTTCCGAGATCCTCGGCAATAGCCCTGGCCCGCTGGACAGCCCACTCCTGGTCTTCGGGTGCCTTGCTGAGGAGGGCGGCTTGCCATCTCTCAGCGAGGCGCCCCGCTTCACAGGGTCCTGCTGTTGTCTTCCCCCTTCGTCCTGGTCCTTCTTCCTCATGGCGTTGTAATTCCCAAAGCACATGGATAATGGGCCCACGGCACATGCGCGTAGAGTTGCACATCTACAGATCGCTGATGGGTGGAGCGCAGTCACAGTGAATGACAAAGACGATGCTTTTATGCGCTACCAAAAAGAATGCACCAGCTCGGTGGTGTCCCCATGCAGTGCCCACCCGTGGCACAACATGTGCCGGCAGCCGCGCCCTCCCGAGTATCGCGTTTTTTCAATCGCTGAGCACTGATGTTTTTTAGAGCGCGTACTCGCACCACATCGTGGATTAGGTGGGTCGGGGCGTCACGCAAGCTAACGCTTGTTTCTCTTCTTTCTTCTTGGAACGGTTGTCCGAGCCGTAGTTAGTATTCATAGTGTATACCATTTTGAAGCAGCCCGAACAAACAACAGCACATGTCGATCTAAGTCTGCCCCATCGATGTGTGTATAGTTTTCTTTGCGTTCTTACAGTGTGTGTATGCGGTCGTAATGTTTACGACCTGAACAGCCTTCAGTAGATGTCTATGACAATGCGTGCTGATGCAAGGCTTACCCTCACGGCCGCGAGTCTTGTCCATAGAAGTGCAGCCGCGCTTCTCCACTTTTTCTTCTTTCTTCTTTTTCATTCTTTGGCCGTCGAGCGTCCAGGTCTCGTGTATGCTATTACGCACACGAAGCACGGCCATCGCTAAAGACTCGATATACTGCATGCGTTCTCCCTGCGAAGGCCCGCGGCGCCCGATCGGTATTGATGTGTGAGTAAGGCACGATATACGCTATTATATGCACTGCGAGTTGTAGTAATACCGTATCGCCGGGCTACCCTGCGAGCGTTGTAAACGTACAAGACCTTTGGGGTATAAAGGAATAGCCAGTATTCATACAGCAGCAATGCAGGTTTGCCGTTTGAATAAGACGAATCATTCTGTCTCCGCCACGACTTTAGCGTTTGCCGTCAATGTTCTACGCACGTTTCGGCGTGAGCGTGCCCACGCCTATCTGTTAGGTTCATTCAGAAAGCAATGCAAGATTTTCAAAACTCTAAAGAAAGGGGTTCGCGTAATGAGCGTCTCTACATTGCGTGGCCCCGCCCATGTCAGTGTAAATGCGCAGCCTCTGGCTGCAGATATGTGGACCAATTCCTTGACTACGTAGCTTCAGTGTACTGAACTCTATAATAATAATAATAATTGGGGTTTTACGTGCCAAAACCACTTTCTGATTATGAGGCACGCCGTAGTGGAGGACTCCGGAAATTTTGACCACCTGGGGTTCTTTAACGTGCACCTAAATCTAAGCACACGGGTGTTTTCGCATTTCGCCCCCATCGAAATGCGGCTGCCGTGGCCGGGATTCGATCCCGCGACCTCGTGCTCAGCAGCCCAACACCATAGCCACTGAGCAACCACGGCGGGAGTACTGAACTCTATGGAAGGCACGTCGTCCAGGTTAGGTGAATCGGCTACTGTTGGAGATTAACGTGTTATACAGGACGATTGACACGGAATGTTTTTTTTCGGTTGTACTATAGTCCGCGTGCAAAAGGGTAGAGTTTGGGCATTGGTACTACATGTTAGTTGTTAGGTAGCATGAACTTCTTGAGACAGGGGTAGTACGCCAGGCGTACCCAAACCACAGACCTCGTGTATGTCCTGTCGACTCTGTTTATCTAAACAAAATTTGGGTTAAATGACAGCTACCGCTTGCGGAAATCCTGCTTCCCTCTACAGTAGCCTGTGAGTAGCTCTTTGACAGCAAGTCAATACAAACCGAAGAGAGGCCTTTGTAAATCAGCACAAAGTTCAACGGGACCACAAGCAATCGGTTACTTCTCAAGCGCAGTTCACGTGGACAAACTCTCCTTCTTGCTGAATTGTTTGTCAATAACTCCTAGATAGTGAATAGGAGATAAAAATAAGTATTTATAGCGCACACTATACGAAATCAAAGCACCTTCAGCCTGAAGGTCCACACCACACCTGACATCCCTGCTCCGAAGACCCGCACTTCCTTGTTCATTCAGTCGGGTTGTCTCGGTCGAGTGCTGAAGTTAATCGCCTAAAAGGGCTGGCTATCGCTTCGCTAAGAGTCCCGTACCTGTCGCGCCTAGCGCGAGCCAGCCCTCCCCCTACTCTTATTCTCCCCGCTGTAAAGAATTCCGCTCAAGTCGACAGGACGAAGTGCACACAGGATATCAAACTGCTCCTCTTTTTCCTCGGACCCATCATCTCGCGATTCATTTCGCATCCTCGGGCCGTTCGGCTACCCTCCTCCTCCTTGTAGTACGGGGGGGGGGGGGTAGCGTAGGAAGGGGAGGATCCCTCCTCCCAGAGATCCTCCCCTTCCACAATCCTCCTTTCCTTATCCTCCTTTCCCCGCGGAAACTGGCGGCGTGCAACTCCCGCAACAGGCAGCAACGCCGGCGCTGCTGCAACAACAACAGCAAAAATGAGTGCCTCACATTTAGAGCGCAACTGCCGGCGAGTCTCGTGCGCCGCAGCCGGGCCGCCGTCGGAATGTTTCAAGCCATAGCTGCCCGAGCCGCTTCGAGTGCGGCCGTCTTCGCTTCGCCGTCGTGGCCGACGACGTGCCTACGCTTCGCGACGCCGTCTGAGAAGTGCGCGTAGTACGGTGGAGAATGGTGGACGCGTTTTCTGGTTCGTGCGCGTGCGCGCGTGCGTTCACTCCGCTCACGTGTTGGCCGTGTTGACGACTGCGAAGCCGCCGCTTCTCTCCGTTTCGTTTTGTTTGTTTGTTTGTTTTTACGTTCGCCGCCCTCGTCTCTTCGAGTCGTGTCGGAACGAGCCCGCATCGCTATCGACGCACGTGCGTCGTCTGCTCCTTCGCTTCTGCTTTGCCTGCAAGCGCCAGTATCAGCAGGGACGACTCCGGCGTTCTCTTCAAAGACGGCGATCACTGGGCCAGATCGGAGTCGTCGTCACGTTGAAGAGCGACTCGGGAACAAGTGACATCGCACTGCTGACTCGCTACCTGTCCCTCGCCGCCTGGTTCTTCAGCGCCGTGTGTTTTTCGATATCGCCTTCCGTTCTTTCTCTCCGATCTCCCGTCACGCTTCTTAAAACACAGACCGCGCTCTACGTTTCCTATGCGGTTCAACTTGTTTATTGTAAACCTGGCATCTCTTAGCCGATTTTGAATCGCTGGGCATCACGTTCGTGACTCGAGTGGCGGCATCCATTAATCACCGTTTACGGGAGTCTTTCGGCGCTTACGTGAAGAGCTGGGCACGCAACTCGCTGCCGCCGAAGCGAAAGGCAGACGACAGGTGGAGCAGAAGGAAAAAGGTTGTCAGGCGACGCTTCACTTCACCGCCGTCGGAGCACAACCCGAACACCAACAGGGCCCCCCCGTTTATCGCTGGCATCTTAGCATCATTTATCACCTCGTTTTCTTCTCGTCGTCTCTATATCGCCTCGAAAAAAAATCAGCTCACGCCCGAGCTAAGCGCCACCGCAACGCCAACTCCTCCTCTGCATGCCTGCACGCCCGCACTCTCTCTCTTTCTCCGGCTTCGCTCGCGCCTGCTGCCTTTGCTGCTGTTTTATCCGAGTGATCGCGGCTGGCTAACGCTCACTTCTGCTCTCGGTGAGCGCGGCGTGAACTACTGGCGTGCCTCGGCGTGTCAGCGGAGAAGTGCCCGGTGCTTTGGGGCGCGCCCGCGAAACAACCGTTTTATCCCAACCTGGTTTCGTTTTTCGCCAAGAAGCCGTGAGAAAAAGAAAGAACAAGCACGTGGTGCCAGCAGCGGTGGCGGAGCGCACAGAAGCAGCTGTACTTCTTTCTTGTTTTCATTTCGCGGGCAACGAGGGAACGGGTGGAGACGCCGAAGCTCGCGCGGAACGCGGCGCTCCGAAGCAAGGCCTCGTCGAAGCCACGAAGAAAGAAGAGTGTTGTGAAGCCCTACTGACAACGAGCAACGAGGGAAGGGGAGGCCTGTATCCAGTTACCCGCGAAGACTTTGCTTGACACAGTGAGACTCGCGGATGAGAAAGAAACAGAGAGAGAGAGAAGGAGAGAGAGAGACAGAAACCCGACAGCGAACTCTCACGAGTTAGCAGTCATAGCCGGCTTCCTCGAACCTTGCCTGTTTTTGCACCAGCCGCCGACGATTCTACATTGTCGTGCGTGACGTGAGCCGAGGCGCCGGAGCCGTTGGTGGATAGCGTCGCATACAGCGAAGGGGAAGTGATTCGTGCCAGCGCTACATCAATATATTTCGTGCCCATTTGATTTCTTTTCCTTTCTTATTTCATTGCCAATCAAGTTCGCTGTTCGCAACGGTGCCGAAAGTGAAGTGATTTTGTGTCAACCTGCGCCATAGTTTGACCGCGTGTTGGTGGCCCAAGTGTGACAGGGTCGAGGCCCGGATTGTTTTTCTGAGTGGCTCGCTGTGAAGGTTGCACTCGCCTCGACTGTGGCTGGCATCGACTCGCAGGAGGACGCGATGACGGTGGACGCGGTGGCGCCTTCGCCGTGCTTACCTGACATGGGTGAGAGAACAAACGCGTGTCACGTGTTGTTGGTATTGTCTTCTCCTATTGACATACCTTGAAGGACACAGCGCCCGTTGGTTGTCCTTACGTACTTATAACTTTCGGGAACTGCTGGGATCTAGGCTTAAGGTCCAGGCTTAATCCCAGTCTAAGCTTAACGCCCTAAAATGAAAAAGAAAGAGACATGAAAGATTTTTTGTTGCTTTTGGAAGGCTGCGTATGTTTATTCTAAGTACCGATATACTCATCTTTGGTTTTTTTTGTTGTTGTTGTTATTGCGTCAGGAGAAAATTGACTATATAAACGGCGCTCGCTCACGCATTGGACATTATCCCCATTACAGCCGCGTGCTCTGCGAACACCCTCAAATACGAATTTCGCGCAATAATTTGCTTATGTTTGCTTCGCCGCGGATTCAATCTATGCTCAGGCGTTCTCGTATGAAATGCCCGTACGTAGAAATAACATCAGACGATATACTGGTATGAAGCTCTGCAGACGTTTACGAAACACAGAACAGGAACGCGAACGAGAAAGCGCTTGCATCAACCTGTTTCCACGTGTTTGTTGACAAAATAAACCAGTTGTTAGAAGCCTTTCCTCGTTCGTGGTCATACACGTTTTGTTTGTTTCGTAAAACGTTGCGTCGCTGTGTTCCAGTAATGCTTTTCCAACTAGCACCAACGCGAGCGTTAATTAGCCGAAATGAGCTTACGTTGCTGATCAATTGGCCAAACAATAAGACAGCCACAGAGAAACACTGCAAAGTGAAGAGGTGCACCTGTATGGTGATTTCAGATGACGCTTCCATCTCCTTAGGTGCATTTAGTAAAAAAAAAAAAAGAAAAGAAAAAAAGGAAAGAAAGAAAGACAGGTATCAACAATGTTTCGCACGGCTCTAGACACCTGCGATTACCACCCTGTAAAATTTCCCCCAAGCTATAGAATTATTATAGACTAGTTGGGAATAAACGACACTGGTATATTGTTATAGCCAGGGGCAGTGAATGACCGAGGCAGATCACCAGGTGCTGACACTCTATATACGTCCGTTCGTGCTTCGTGATTTCTGGTACATTGCTCAAGAGAGCTAGCTATAAATCGTTGACTCTTTATCGCTGTTGTTGTTCGGTGTTTGCAAGTGGGGGAGCGAGTTGTCTATATGACTACGGAAGGAAACAGTTTCGCTAACTACGGATTACTGATGTCTTACAGGCTTTTGTGGACTCTATACTAGGTGCCGCCTCATGAGGCGAGACGAGCTGGTGGTCTCAAAGATGCAGCGAACTCGGCCTCGTAAATGTTTTCAAAAAGGCGTATTCGGGTGAACAAATTTCACCAAGCCACGTTACCGCAGGCATAGGGAAACTGTGCTGTAAAAGACGTCTGCGAGTGGACGCGCTCCTAACGTCTCTACATTCACCTGAATGCTCTTAGGGAAGATCAGTGCGGACGCGTTTCGCAGTGGTAAAACCACTTAGCGGTAGAGTTTCGAACAACACGCTTCGCTTGGGGCAATACGCAGTGCAGACCACTAATACGCTGAGCAATGTCAACATTATTAATGTTAACTTTTCGAGCGCATTACATTACGGCACATTAAGAAGCGTGGGTCCCAGGCAAACGTTACGACAAAGATCCGCCACGGTAACGGGTGCAAACCAACCGTAACACATCCGTGTCAGGGATGCAGGTCTATACACGTGGGGGAAAAATAAGAGTGAAAGAAAGAAGAAAATTGTGTGCACAGAGCATCTCACTTGGCGGTTCAGTTTCTCCTCAAATGCAAGCTTTTGTTCGTCTTACGCTCCATGTGCTGTATCGAGTGAGTCGCGGTGAAATGGTGGTGCATTCCTGAAATTTCTTACTCAAGGAGCGCACGACAAGAAATAAATGTACGTGAAGAGAATGCGAGTGTTGCTGTGGTGAGAAGCTGTAGGGTTACGTGATAATACTGCTGAGTGAATGAAAAAAAGAAAATATATGGAGCGCTGTTTTTGAAGCGTATACACAGTGCCGGATCTTCCTCGTGAGACGCGATCAGAGCGACTCTCCCAAAACCCGCCGCCGACTGGGTCACCCGGAAAGCCTCGGTGGCGTCTTTCTTTCTTTTTTTTTTCTTTCAAAAAACATACGCGACTCAGTAACGACTTCTAAGCCTCTGGGCCTCCCACGGGGTTCGGTATATCTCACCTGCCTGTTGCACTCGCTGCCGACGCTTGGGAAATCTCTGTGGTCTCTAATTTCGTCGCGGGACCGCTGAGCAAGGAGGTCGACTGCGTTAACCCCGTTTGCTCGCGACAGGAGACAGTGCGGGCAATGCGATAAAGATAAAAGTGCGCTCCGATAAAAGCCGCACCGTGTATAAGTAGATAGAAAGGGGGAGCTGCTTTCGTCCATACGATTACGGCTCTCGCCATGCTGCACAAAAAACACGTATAAAGACAACTGGAACAGCTGTACGCTGTCGGAAGAGAGGGGGAGAGAGAGACTATATAGATTGGGGCTCCGACCGGCATTCCGCATTGAAGGCAGATCTTCGACCTTTTGAGCACGAGGTAATTCACGCTCGTGGCAACCCAGGCCTCTACGCGGCGGGCGTTCAGAAACTTCCTGCACGGCGATGACTGCAGAGAGTCGCCAGGTCCTGTGTTCGATTTCCAGTGGCGGGGACCTGTTTTGGCTTTTCTGCACCATATGCAAAAGGATCGCGCTGAAAATTATGAGAGAAAGCTTTGATGACGAAGATGGCGCAACGGAAGGACCGACACACATATAACCCAGTCTATAGAGTTCTCTCCTCAACTCACCAGCTGTATAACACTTCTTTTTGATACCCAAAGAGATTGTCGTACGCAGTCATTCCATCTGTCGTTGTGAGGTCAGTCACAATGTTTGTTGAAATGACACGAGTTTCCACGTGTCGAACTTCAGCGCATCGTCGTCATCATCATCGTCAGTAGCCATTCTTTTGTTTTGTCCACTGCGGGATGAAGGGCATTCCTAGCGATCTCCGATTACCCCGTCTCCTACACGCGCTAGCCGATTCCAACTTGCGCCTGCAAATCTTCTCATTGCGAGCCAATATTGATGAATACAAAGCCGACGACAACACAGCGACCGATCGCCCTCTTCGGTGTGCGCCGTGTTCGAAGGAATCTCCATCAACACCGATTGAGCGAGCTACGGAACATTCCGTTTCGGACGTCGCGGCAACACTGCACTGTAAACAGATCTGCGCACTTCAGTTTGCCTGACTCTCTACAACTCGCTCTCTTACGCTCTTGAGGGTGTAAACGTGTGAGTTATGGATTGATTTGCAAGCTAATGGTGTAAATCGGCTTACAGTTTAAGGAGAGGGTGACTGCTTGGGCTGTTAACTGTTTGTGCTGTTAACTGTTTATCACTGTATATATATCGTAATCATGACCCAGAACCTGGAGTAGCATATTCAGGCGAACAACCAGGCTGACATCTCCTGCGTACCATTAAAGCTTCTCTCTCTCTCTCTCTCTCTCTCTCTCTCTCTCTCTCTCTCTCTCTCTCTCCCTACAGTTAGTTTCATACTTCTACGTCGAAAAATACGACACAATTATTACATGAACCGCGTCGCAAATCCGCATCGACATATTATTTACTACCGAACTAGCACAGTGACACTTTCGTGCGGCAAATGTTCCAAAGCTCGCCGCTCGCGACCAAGACAAGTATACGTCGCTTTGCTAAAGCACGTAAATGCGCAAATCCACGTGCGTGTATTCCACGTAGCATTACGTCCGCGAGTTGTAGTTGCAATATACGAAGTAGTTATTCCGCACAAAGCGTCGCTGATCAATAATAATAATAATAATAATAATAATAATAATAATAATAATAATAATAATAATAATAATAATAATAATAATAATAATAATAATAACCCCGCAGCGGGAAACGCACGCGGAGGGACTTATTTATAACCGCACTTATACGCGTAGGTTCCGCAGCGTTCTCATACCAAGTATGAGAAGGGGTGTACTATAGTCGCGCTCTTTGTTTTACCTTTCGAGCGTATCGAAAGACAAGAAATTAGGCGAGAAACTGCGAGCAATACGGACGCGCATGCAGGACGGGGTGAAAAAAAAATAAAGTAAGGAATCACGCACCTCCGTAATGACTACGCCGCCGGACTTTTGTCCGGCTTCCGAGTCGGGCCGGCGAGAAAAAATGTGCGGCCCTGCGCGCGCCACCGCTGCCGTTCCGCCGGCTTCCCTGCCAATTTCGCGCGAGGAAAAACGGATTCGTTACAGGGTGGTCGCAAACAGGCACGCACACGCACGGGCTCCGGCGGCGGTGCCGCAACCGAGCTTTGAAAGGTTACCCTCACTTCGCCGCTTGCTTGTTTTGGGCCTCATCCACCGCGTCCGAATGGCGGGTTTCTTCGCATTCTTTCCTAATCCTTTCTTTCTCTGTTTTTTTTTCCTGTTCGTGGATTACGCTTTACCTCACGAGGAAAGTCTCGCCGTAGTGGTGTGCACCCGCACGGCTTCCTTCCGTTCTATTTCTTGCAGGCAGATTAGCGTGTGCAACACTTTTGAGTCCACTTTTCACTTGCACAGTGTTACCCGCTGTCAAAAAAAAAAAAAAAACAAGCAAGATATCCGAAGCAGAAGGGTGCGCATTAGTGGACACTAACGTGCGCCGGCTTAAAGCAGACAGAACTGGTTATTTCGCAGTAGCCTAACGCTACCTGTGTCCTATTTCTTCCAAACACACACTAGTGTTTCGGTCGAGCTCTCACTTATAGTATTACCCATTGGCAAATAAGTGAAACGCAACGCGACGAGACGACGCGCACTAACATCCTGAATTGAACGGAAGTCAGCATTAAGGCACGTCAAGTTATTAGTTCCTTTCTTTCTTTGTATATTCAAGTTTCGTTCACTGTGCACCACAAATGTAGATAGGTCAGGCGAAATGTGTTTAGGCACATCTATTTAACGGCTGCCTACCTGAAACAAGAACAACGAGCAAAGCTTTTCAGAGCAATTTACAACCTAATGATCATGAAATTGTAGCACTATAGGCGAAGCGGCGTGCAGAAAGCAAACAGAAAGGCACGGAAACACTCAGCCACGAAAATACACCATGCGCACACTTGGAGAAGCAACAGTAGAGGCTATCCGCAGTAGCATTAAGTATCATTTTCTCTGTTAATTATGTGGAGTGAATGAATGAATGAATGCGGAACCATCTCTGTCGTTTTATTCCCGGCAAGGTAACGTGCGATACCCCTTCAATCAAACATTCAGCATTATTATTATTATTATCATTATCATCATATGACTATTTCATGTTCTCTGTAGTGCGAAGGACTCTTCCGTCAGTATCCACTTACACATATATTGACTGGGGTGTGTGCATGCTATGCCTGCAAGTTTCGTAATCTCATCCGAGCACTTAGTCCTCCACTGTCCGCAACTTTGCGTCCTTTCCCTCGACTGTATGTAGGTGCTCGTGCAGCGTTCCCTTCAGTCGCTAAATAGTTTAGGCGTCCATGCCGACCAAGGCAGTTAAGGCAGCCGTAGCAGCTGACGTGCGTATGACGACAGATCTCAAGTGTAAGCACAAATAGTACGTAGCATCTACCAGGCGCAGTCCTTGACTGCAATACTTGAGGTACACCGGTTTAAGAGACCGTTTATAGTGTCCCTGTGCATAGTGTCCCGCCCACACGTACTCAGTGCTCACTCTCCCCCTTTCTCCTTTTTCTATTTCCCTTTCCCCAACCCCCAGTCATCATCATCATCATCAGCCTGGTTACGCCCACTGCAGGGCAAAGGCCTCTCCCATACTTCTCCAACAACCCCGGTCATGTACTAATCGTGGCCATGCCGCCCTGCAAACTTCTTAATCTCATCCGCCCACCTAACTTTCTACCGCCCCCTGCTACGCTTCCCTTCCCTTGGGATCCACTCCGTAACCCTTAATGACCATCGGTTATGTTCCCTCCTCATTACATGTCCTGCCCATGCCCATTTCTTTCTCTTGATTTCAACTAAGATGTCATTAACTCGCGTTTGTTCCCTCACGCAATCTGCTCTTTTCTTATCCCTTAACGTTACACCTATCATTCTTCTTTCCATTGCTCTGTACACCCCCAGTGTACGGTAGCAAACCGGATACTTTTCTGGTTGACCTCCCTGCCTTTCCTGTCCTTGCTTTGTCTCTCTCTCTCTCTCTCTCTCTTGACGCACGCATGATCACCCATACGAGGTATCCCCTACGAACTCTGTGTGTGATGGGATCGCAGTCTTGTGTATTTTAGAACAACCGCCGAGGCGGCGTAATGACTTTGGCGTCGCGCTGCTAAGTTCGAGGGTGCGGGTTCGAATCCTGACTCACAAACGGCCATGCGTTGGGTGCACGTTAAAGATCCCCAGTGGGTCCAAATCAATCCAAAGGCCTCCTACTACGCTGAGCCCCATAATCACGTGGTTTTGACACGTAACGCTTCAGAATCAATGTTTTGATCAAACGCTTGTCCGTGTCAATATGCTCTCGCATTTGTCTGTTTTTTTGCGCAGTATCTTTTTTCCCCGAACATTACGAACCACCTAACGCAACAACAAGTTCTATTGAGCTTACATGTCTTATCTCGTATCAAAATCATATCTTACACAGCGTGCACTTGGCATCCTTTGGCAATCTTCCTTTCCCAGTAACGAAAGTGTACGCAAGGGGGGCCACACATGCACTTAAGCTTCTTCTTCCGAGACTAAAAGAGATAGATAAAAGAGATAGATGATCAGCAGGCGATCGCAGATTGTTTTATATCTGCGCATACCTCTGAGCCCCTTTCTCATTTCTTTTTTTTGTGTATGTGTGTGTTCTGAGGAAGTGAGCTTCCCGATGCCTTGCGGCGCAACGACGTCTTTCCGTTTCTTCGTTTTCTTCACGCGTTGTTGCGAAACAGTGGTGTCCAGGAAAAGAACGGGACCACACACACACACACGCTCGCTGGCTCGCTCGCCGGGTTTTCCCCCCGTTCGCCATTTGTGGCGTGCACACGTAACCGCAGCGCGAACTGGCCGCTTGCGCTACCTGCAACCGCGCGCGTCGCGGAATATTTTGCTCTTGGGCCGCGGCACGGCATCCGAGCGCCGGACGCAGAGCGAGCGCAACCACGGAAAGTGGAGCAGACGCGGCGCCATAGCCGTGTCTGCTCCACTCCACGAGGAAGCAAAACATTAGCTTTCGTTTTTTCTTTGTGCCGTGCTTAAGCCTTCGGGGATTAAAGAAGCGAACGCGCTCGCCGGCTAAACTACGGGGGAGGGTGAGTAGACGGGGGGGGGGATATCCTTTTTCCTTCAACATACTGCGCTACTCACGCTCGTTATATAGTTGCTGCAGAGGCTTATCTATTATGCCATTGCTGTACTTAACTAGCACACGAAGCCGCAGGCGCGATTCCACGTCCTATACGGCGTCTTACCAAACCAGAAACTTCGTGAACGGGAGACCAGCGAAACGGACGCTTGTACGCGAGGGAACAAGTGCAACGGGACGGGCGTTGGACTTGCGCGGCTATTGTGTGTGCAAGTCCTGAGCGCGTCCTTTTAACGCAATAGCGTTAAGGAGCTCGTGTCGCAGAAAAGCCGGTGTCGGCGGCGTTGGCCGTGAGCGATAAATCCCAGCAGGCATTTCATGAATAAAAACAGCTTGCAAGATGGACTGGGTGGGAATCGAACCAGGGTCTCCGGAGTGTGAGACGGAGACACTACCACTCAGCCACGAGTTCGATGCTTCAAAGCGGTACAAAAGCGCCTCTAATGAATGCGGTGTTGCCTTAGAAACCAGCTGTTTTTAAGGCTCAGGCGTGCGTCGCTTGCTCAGGCGCACCTTTCGTTGCCGCGCCGAACGCTGCGTTGCTCGACGCTCACCGCGTCCGATGCGGGGCGCGTAGTCGCTGTGCCGTAGCCCATTGTCTTACACCCCCTTGGCGGGTCGACGGGAACGCTGTCGCGTTCCACTCTTGAAGGCGAAGCTTAAGCGTCCTCCAATTTTTGTTTTCCAGGTCTTCCCCGATGCATGCGCATCTGTTTCACTGGTTTCCCGTTCACAAGTATTTGCCGACTCGCCGAGCAAGAAGGTCGGCTAAATTTTGTCACCCACCGGCTCGATCGAAATATATATATATACCATCCCCATATCCGGTGCATAGAACCAGTTCTGCGGTAGCAGTGCAATGAAGGCTCGATATACGAAAGGAGGAAAATTGTCATCCGCCCGTCTGTGTACACGAAAACTATACAAAGGAAACCCGCAGGGGTTTCCTTTCGCCCTGGTCACACTTTTTTTTCCATCATTCACGCTCCTAATGCTAGTGCATTAAAAAAACACAGCATTAAGAGGGGTAAGCGATTGCGTCAGAAATCACCGGCACCGAGATTGCCCTTTCGTCTCCGAGTAAAGGACGGCGACGACGAACAATGGCCGTCGTCCCTGCGGAAGAACGCGCTCCGAAGCGCCGCCGGCTGCAACTCGGTAAACCTAATGGCTGTCGATTGAGCGTTACAGAACGCGTGAGCGCACGACGCACCGAAGCGGCCTTATCGCGCGCTATATATGTACAGACCATTACTTTGATTCCGGGAAACTATAGAGCGGGAGCTTCGGTGGACAAAAAACGCGGCCCATCGGAAGTGCCGCCCACGCGCGAACTCTCGGGTCCCGCACCATCCGCGCGTGTGTCTGCTCCGACAAAGGTGACGCTTTCCGTTCCTCGAACTATCTCTCACTCTCTCTCTCTCTCTCTCTCTCTCTCTCTGATATTGTCTCGGGAGCCCATTTGCCGCGCTTCTAAAGCACGGCCCGTCTCCCCATCGACCCTGAGGCGCGCGAGCCTTTGCAGACCAAACGTACGGCAATGTGTCCCGATCGTCTTCCGTATCTCGCGTCTACTCGGTCGCCTCTCTATACTTTATGCGTTGCTCGCATCGGGGCAGGTACGGTGACGTTCTTAACGCAAAAGCTTCTCCTTCCCCAGACCTCCACGTTGATGTCTGTCTTTTCGCTTTACGAGGAATATTTGCCTCAAGACCTCCTTTACGTGGGAAAATTCAAATTTAATTCAATTTTGAGTTTTTACTTGGCCCAAACCGGCGATGCGATTTGGTGGTGTGGCGTAGTGTCCGGCTCCCGATAAATTTTCACCACCCGAGGTTCTTTAATAACGTGCACCTAAATCTAAGCACGCGAGCGCTTTTCCAGTTAACAACCATCGGAATAGCTGCTGTGTCCGGGAGGTCGAATCCGCGACTTCTAAGATGCGAGGGAATGCCGAAATTGTCTCGCTCGGCTTGGCAGTGCGCCGGTCTTGACGAGGTTGTTTTTAAGACGTTTAATGGGATAAATGTTAAAATCCGTCACTACCGGGAGAGAATCGTTGATTGAGGCCCGTCAGTTCTTTCGCACAAAATGCGAAGAACGGCGAATTGAAAAAATAAGAAAGAAAGCTGAAACGTGAAATGAAAAACTCTGCGACTCCGTAACAAAAAGCGAAAACACAGTTACGCAATGTGCACCCGTTGAGACGTCTGAAGCGCACAAAAAAAAAAAAAAACTGATTCGTTACTCACGAGTACGATATACAGACCGCTAATCTGCGAATAGCTAGTGCATTTACAAAAGCCTCAAAAACACGATAGCTAGTGCATTTACAAAAGCCTCACAAACACGATAGCTAGTGCATTTACAAAACCCTCAAAAACACGATAGCTAGTGCATTTACAAAACCCTCAAGAACACGATAGCTAGTGCATTTACAAAACCCTCAAAAACACGATAGCTAGTGCATTTACAAAACCCTCAAGAACACGATAGCTAGTGCATTTACAAAACCCTCAAAAACACGATAGCTAGTGCATTTACAAAACCCTCAAGAACACGATAGCTAGTGCATTTACAAAACCCTCAAAAACACGATAGCTAGTGCACTTACAAAACCCTCAAAAACACGATAACGAATCTACGTGCTCTGCAGACTCGCAGAGATCGTGCATGTCCGCTCGAGATGCTCTTGCAGATGCAGCTTATACAAAACTGCGATGTATGCTCTCGGTGGTGAGCTAATATGTCGTTTATGAACTTGGCCCTTATTTTTTTTTTTTTACACACGCCGATTGAGATTGATTATCGGCAAATTTTTTTATAAAAGCAAGAAGGTCCTATTTCAAAATTATACTTATAGTTGGTAGAATCGAACTTTCTCTCCTAAATACAGGAAATCTAATTCCGTCCGTTCCAGCGGTCGTGTGACGCGAGCGTTCCTGCAAGTCGCCGCGTGTATATGCGTGTTTGTATGTGCGTATTTACCGGCGAATGGGTGGCTACAATTTTTCAAACTGCGAATCGGCATATAGCCGGCTCTAATGCCGCCTACCTACTAGACAGCCTGTAGTTATTAAATGACAAACAACATTTATTTAAATAGGAAAACGTAACATTGGAGTTGGCTCCGATGTAAACCTTTTTGTCTGCTTCAAAAAAGAAGCAAGAATATGTTACTCAGGCAACAGTAAAAAAACCCGAAATCGTGTTTGCTGTGTCCGCCCTTTCACTTCGTTACGTGGTCGGATTTCCGCCATCTTCTCGTCTCTTCCCCGTCAACGCCAATGGGATTCGAACGCGCGTCCACGCGCACTGTGCACTTTTAGCCGGTCTCATCAACCACCGCACTTAGGCGCAGTTTTGACCCGCGAGATCTCGCTTTCTTTTTTTTTTTTGTTTGCAAGTGCTGCAAGTGGCAACTAGCAGCCTGCGTATTAAGTACAGCATTCTTTCGCGCTGCTATAGCTTCAAGAATAGCATCTCCCGCGGATATCCAGCGCTGCTCTACACAACCTCTCGCAGGCCGGGGGCATTTACGAACGCGTGCCCTTTCCAAGTCTTGGAAATGCCGGTATATCGACGTGAGGCGCCTGTGATCACCCGCTGGGCACATGTCCTCATCACGGCGTCCAGCGGATCTCCTTGCAGACCGGCACTAAGCAGAATTTAAGACTGTAGAAAGTCTTCCGAAACGAAAATTCTTACCCCCTGGTTACAATGCCGTCCATGGTTTCAGAAAGCTATAGTCGTTCGCTGCTGCAGTTTCTGGAGAAGCACCGGCCTTAGTGACCGATCGTAGTGCTGCTATGCGTCTCGCGCTGTGGACGGGTAGTGCTCGCTCTTTCCCTCCTTTTCTCTCTCTCTATTGCCCTATCACCCAGTGTAGGGTGGCAAACCGGACGCTAGTCTGGTTGACTTTCCTGCCTTTTTCTCTCCGCGACTTCTCTCACCTTTCGCCTGCCACACAGACTCTGAGGGTGACAAGACTGCACGCATATTTCGGAGGCGGACGAGGACGGCTCTGCGTGCGTCGCACAGTTGTACTAGTTGTCTATAAGGTGGCGCTAGTCTACTGCGAAAGCCTCAGAAAATCAGAAAATTTGGGAGTGGTAGTTCATAGTGGTTTTTTGTGTCTTTTTTCATTGTTTAAACTAGGTAGCATATTAGGCAGTATAGTAGCAAGAGCTTGGTGGCGCAACCCACCGCCCGTTTCAAAGGGGACGCTCATAACATCCATCCAGCCTTCTGCTGGCGCAACGAATTGGTTCAGAACAGATGAAATCCGTGAACTCTGCAGCTTCGTTTTTTCGAAGGTCGGTGCTTATTCATGAGGTCTTTTTCTTAAGAGCAACAGAGGTTACGCTACAAGGGACACTTGTAGCGCTGTGAAGTATAAGTACGTGGGCACTCAAAAGAACGGTGATGTTGGGCGAGTCAATTGGTCGATGCCTGCGGAAGCCACATTTGTGGTTTATACCTGAAACGTACTTATGTACTTGGTTATGAAGAGCCAGTGCTGTCCTGCCTTCTGTTCTTTGCCTGTCATACTCGCGCGACAATACTTTCCCCTAGTATCTGTCAGTATGTCGAGAAATTGATTAAAGATATCTTGCTTTTGCACACGACGCGCTGTTTCGACGAAAGTGTAGCTCTCCACACTCGCGTCGCTTTTCCACCAACGCCCTCTAGCCTTTGTAAAACGAATGTGCCTTTTTCTTTTTTTTTTCTGTGGATAGTTTTTCTTTCTTTTTTTCTCTTGTTTTTGTTGTTGTCGTTGAAGGGGTATTTGTTTCTCAGTAGTTAGAGATCTGCGTGACACACAACTTCGTGCCCCCCTGCGTTTGGTCATCGCTGTTGAAGGAGCGGGTAAACGGACGGGGGCGTGTTTGCTTAGATTGTGTGTCTTCTATTCGCATAGTTCTCCAACGTTTCCTTTACTGCGAGAGTTATGCTCAGTCGCTGTAACTGCCGCAAAGAGAAGAAAAGTGTTTTTGTATCTGTCGAAGGAAGCAGGGTGTATCTAATGTTACTGCTGCCATCTAGCGGTTGTGTGTACGATATGTCATTACACTTTACTGTTAAGACCGTTCCATATAATTGAAAAAGAGAAATACATCTTGCATAGTGTTCGACGGTTTCTTCGCAATTGTCGTTCATGTTATAGCTTAAGAGGATCATGCAAAGGTCGTTGGATTGTCTGGAATTCCTTTTATAATGACTAACTGCGGGGTGTATTAGATCCGCCAATTCAGATAATCGTTTGCGTTAGGTAAAATAGTTGTCTGGCTTTCTTCTCAGTCCGTGCCTGCTTGTGCTTGTGTAACTATAACCGCATTAGGGTATTTTCATTCAGAAGAATCAAGTATCCGGGTAGCTGTGTTGAAAATTGTAATTGTTGTAACAGCTGATTCCTATAACAACGCCAGCACTGAAGATCGAACCTTTGTTCTAGTCATGGCTTAATATATATGACTGTTACTGGAAAAAAGAAACTATGTATCTCACGAAACAAAACGATGAAATGATGAACCAAGAAAACCGAGATGTGAAAAGAAGTTTCGAGTACTCCGTTTGCTGTTAAGAGGGAGAGAGAGACGAGATGGGAGAGGTGGGAGAGAAGCTTCTGGTTAGCTACACTACACTGGGGGAGAGTTTAGAGAGGTAAGAGTAAAGGAAAGCAGGGAGGTAAGAGTAAAGGAAAGCAGACAATCCTGGAGTACCGAATTATACACATTCGTCACACAAGGCTTTGGTCAATGCGCCTGTTGAACTTTTTTTACGCTCGAGTAACCTATTAGAGAGACCTCGTATTCCCTCCTTTGTTGTTAAGACTCTAGAGAATTAACCTTGTTTTCCGTCACATTCACACGTACCTAAAGAATGCGGGTAAAAGAGGACAGAGACAGCCGGCCACCATTCGCGATTCCAGGTCGTTAATCCGGGGACGAAAATCGCTAGCCCGCTCCGCTAATGATGGCGCAAGACGACCCGGCGTCGCGTCTCACCTTCCGACACACTTACCCCCGGCTATGGCTAAAGTTCATTCCGTTCAAGGAGATCGCACGCATGCCGCGGTCGCTTCTGGGCCTTCGAGCCATTCAGACAGCCGAAACAGCGCCACGAAAGAAAGAAAGAAAGAAAGAAAGAAAGAAAGAAAGAAAGAAAGAAAGGAAGAACGAAGGAAAAGCGTTGCATGTCATTAGCCGTGGGAAGGCCGCACCTATCGAGTAACGGGCCCCTTGTACCGGAACTGTCCGGTTGACCCATCGCCGGGAGGCTGAGGTGCTCGGGGGTGAGGGGGGTGCGTCGCCGGTTCGGCGTAATCGTGGCAAATACGCGCCCGCGCTCACAACCCACAACGGACACCCACTTCAAAGGCGAGAGAGAGATAGAAACAACAACGACGACAAAACTAAGACGACGAGAAAGAAGGAGAGCGAGAGGACGAGGAGGAAAGGTCGGTCGTCGAACCTTCTCGTCCATGGCTGCGTGTGCACGTGTGGCTGCTGGCTGCGTGCGCGTGTGTGCGCGGACACGGCTCTTGGCGCGCCTTTTGCCGCGTGCGGCGCGTATCGGCGACGTGCGTCTCGGCGAAGCTGTCTTGCGCCGTGTAGGTAGGTGTGCGTGCGGCCGCCGAAGCCAGGGTGTATGGAGGACGAGCAGGGTTGCTGCTGCGGTCGCTGTCTGTTCGTCAACGATTAAACGAACGGCGCGAAGCTGTACAGCCCCGTGGCCCGCGTCGTGCGGCGCCTTCGCAGGCGGGTGAACGAGCGTGGATAAAGCGCCGTGGGTGTCTGGGATGGATTTCGAGCGACGACCACGCTTCTTAGCGTGCAACGCGTGCAACAACGCGTGCAAGGCGTCACACGCGTGCCGATCGGACGCAGATGGTAGGCGGCGAAGTGGCTCGTGAAAGTGTGTGCGAGGTTGCGTCCCACTCGGGGCCGGTCCATTGTGTACCGGCGAGCCGAAGAACGTTCTAAGTAGCGCGTCGCCTTTCTTTTTTTTTTTGCCTGGGAGAGGCGAGCAAATGTCGTCTCATCATTTGCACGCAGTCCAGCAAGAGGTAGAACCACACAGCATATGGCTGAGGAGTGGTATGGGCGAACAAGCTGTGGTCACACTGGGCATTCCTTGGTAGAAACGCAGCAGGAGAACTACACTAGATTTCTGGGAGGGTTAAACCTGAGAGTACGGTCAGCGCAGTTGGCTCTCATGAGTGAACGATTTGTTTGGAAGAAACTGCAAATGTTGCCGACGATTGCGTCGCCGGCTTCCTCAAGAACAATAAATTGCCCAGTGATCGAGGGATGGTGTCGTCAAATGTTGTGAAGAAGAAAATACAGGAAACGTTCCGGCAACACAGCAACTTTCGTAAACGTGCTTAAACAGTTAATATAGAAAGAAAACAGCAATTCTAAGCGCCTGCTTGTTAGCATCTTAGCTCCTGCATCTTAGCAGCTTGCTTGTTAGCATCTTAGCTCCTGCATCTTAGATGCTAACAAGCGCCTGCTTGTTAGCATCTTAGCTCCATCTTAACACACACACACACACACACACACACACACACACACACACACACACACACACACACACACACACACACACACACCACACACGCACGCGCGCACACACACACACACACACACACCACACCACACACCACACACACACACACACACACACACACACACACCACACACCACACACACACACACACACACACACACACCACACCACACACCACACACACACACACACACACACACACACACACACCACACACCACACATCACACACACACACACACACACACACACAAAAGCATTACGGCAGAACGTGCCATCTCGCGATGAATGTCGACGCCGTAATGCGATTAGCGTCGCAGCAACGCACCGTATTGCCACCGCAGAGACGTTTTATGTAGGAGGCGTGTATGTCGCCGGATTTCTCTCACGCACTTCCCATCGAACACGTTGTGCCACCAAGCGGCGCGGCCACAAAGTCCGCGCGTGGCGCGTGTGTGAATACGCATTCAGACAAAGTTATACGAGTGTATACGATGCGAGTTAGTATCCGCGGAGCCCGGCAGAAATTTTTAATGTTTCTTTTTTTTTTTTGTCGTTGAAGAGCGGCAGCTACCTAGAGACCCAACCTGGCGCGAAAGACGTTCACTGGCGAGCGGCACGCACGCAGTGACACACATCGAGTGACCCAAGCCGGTCTGATGTTTTGCCTCGAACCCTGTTTCCTCAGCATAACAGCCAGGGGCTGTACCCATCAGACCATGCAGAGACCTCCCAGCGACCCAAGTCGGTAGGGAAACGCGTAGAGAGGAAGACAGATAAACTCCTAAAAGTGCGCTCAGTCCACCAAAAATTGTCAGTCGCATTAAAAACTCAACCTGTTGCTTCGTCCAGCGATGGCGTTGATCATTCGTCCCTGCGTTACATTAATCGCGTAAAAACAAGAATAATGATGACTGCATTAGCTTCAGGTCTTAGTGTACGTTAAGCCACGAAAGTTCGGGAAGATCGGTCGCGCGCGGTAAACAGAAACAGCCCCAGAAAGGAAAATATATGCGAACGAGTCATGGGCTCAAGGACACTTGACGCTGGCTGCTACGGAAGTTGCAGCCAACGCTCTGCAACGGTATACTATAAAGGCATCACGAACAAAATGTTATCGCGAAAGAACTGTCAGATTGTTTCTTTGAGACTCCCCATCGGACTCGTTTTTCTTGCGGTAACGATAACGAATCCACTTTGCATGCAGGCTTATTTGCACACTTACCTTCGCGCCCTTATGTCTGCGCGCCTTCGTTGCCTAGCTTTGTACGCATGAGATCAGGGACAGGAAAACTATCGTTTATCACGCTAGGGGTAAAAATACACCCTCCTTAACTATAAACGTATTTGGTTGTTGCTGGCTCACCGGGATGCACCATGCATATCAAATACACGTTTCTCGACGTGGGACCTAAAATCGATCTCTACAACAACCGAACGCAGGGATCGTTACAGAGCGAGTCAAATTGGGTCACTTTCACTGGCCCAGTTTGCTCGATAAACCAAACGTATCGATGTCACCTCTTCTTAAATTTAAAGGATTGTGGCTGCCGCAGCCGGTTCTGCAGCGCCTTGCACAGTTACAAAACCAGCACACACGTTGTGGTACGTGCCAGCGTTTTAGAACGGAGCAGCAAGGATATAAAGAAAATCGAGCCTGTGCGGTAGTGCCCAATGTTAAAGGAACACATGAATGTAGAGCGCGTGTGAATTATTTGGAAATCTTAGAATTGTCCGGCTATGCAGCAGGGAGTGTGATTGGTGGCACTGGTATCTTTACGCCCACCTTTACAGTGCATTAGATTCAGCCGGCCTTTGCCGACATATGTATATATAGACTGCGAGCAAAGCGAGATTGTTAGAGTGTTTCCTTTAAAGTACAGCGTACAGTGTTTCCTTTAAAGTACAGTGTACCGTACTGTGCGAGCATGTGTCTTCATCTGGACCAAGGTCTCCACTTCGATGGCCGCATTTTCTGGGGCCTTGGCTTTCACTCGGACGTATACGGACGTCAAAGAGCGCTTTTCTATATCGTTGCTTCTTTCTCGCTACACATTGAAACTGCTGGCGTCGCGCGGCGCTTCAACTTTCCTCGTTCTCGAAGCGTCACGTACTGCGTTCGCTGCTTCATCCGCTAATGCGCGGGAGGCATCAACCGATCGATCGAATCTCGGTGGAGCCTACGACCTTACATACTTTCCCTTTTCCTATACACTTTCGCGCCACGTGACTTTTTCGAGGCCTCGCTACCTTGTCCCCGACCTTGTTACTCGACGTTCGCGAGATATTGGCTCCTCTTCGCTGTAACGGGAAATTCCTTGTTCGGCGTTCTTGCATTCAGTCAGAGTCGTCAGAGCCCTGTGCGCTGAAGCATCACCGTGTGTGCTTTTATCGTAAGCTGGGGATGGCTATAATGACCATCAGGGCTGGAGAGATAGTTATCTTTCTTTTCTTTTTGTTTCTTATCTTTCAGCCATTAGGTAACGTTTTAATGAGGTCTTTCGCGTTCTTTAGCCTTTACGGCACGTCGAGATGGTGTCCTTTGCTGTCGTGTGACGTTCGTGCGATTGCGTCACAGTGCCTTCCGGTTGACACGTTGTGCCTGGATGTCGCGAGTCGTCAATCGTCGGTGGAGCTTGAGCGACGAAATCTTCTGTCATCAACTTGACGATCGCCGTCACCGCTGTACTATCACATTGTTGTCAACAGTGATCAACAGCTAGCGGACGAACACGGAAAGCTCCAAGCTACAGAGGCAACGTTAACACAAAGGAACTTTTCTTCTTCAGGGCCTTGTCTACATTCCCTTGACAACGACTCCCTTTGTCAAAGTTTTGACTCCAAGCCGAGGCTCCTCTTGTTTTATGCGAAGCATATTACGAGGGCTCAACCCAGCTCCTCAGGCGCGGCGGTGTCGCCTTGAAACCACGTGACACCGTGACGTCACGACAGAGGAGAAGTGGCTTTGGCTCAACTCTAGCAAGATGGGCTGGGTGGGAATCGAACCAGGGTCTCCGGAGTGTGAGGCGGAGACGCTACCACTGAGCCACGAGTACGATGCTTCAAAGCGGTACAAAAGCGCCTCTAGTGAATGCGGTGTTGCCTTAGAAACGAGCTGTTTCTAAGGCTCAGGCATGCGTCGCTTGCTCAGGCGCACATTTCGTTGCCGCGCCGAACGCTGCGTTGCTCGACGCTCACCGCGTCCAATGCGGGGCGTCCAAGGCTAAGCAGAGTAACGCATGAGTTGTTTCTTCGTCTAGCCGAACCAAATATAGCCAAGCAACAGCAGTTCACCAAGCTAAACAGTGGTTCAACAACTAAAATAAAGGCTAGTATGCTTCGCATCCTGGGCTTAACCTTACCTAAGCCACAGCCATTTTTTCCACACTTCAGCGGTCGAAATGACCGCGTTCTTTCTAACACGTTGACAACGGTACCCATAGTGCTTCGTCGGAATCGTCCGTCAATTGACGTAGCAAGCAGAGGATTTCTGCGCAGGCATGTTATACGTCGCTTGTCCGTTTCTTTTTTTTATTCAGCACGAGATGGCTCTTGCAGGTGCAAAGCTAACGGGTGACATCTCCAAGTGACGCTTGATTTTTCCGTGCAAGGACATTCGTATATTATTTTCTGGTAAATGTCATTTTTGCAAGATATACAGAGTGATGCTGAATTCGACGAGCAGCCGGATACATCTTGTCTAAGGTTCCTGGCGTGCTCGATCATCTGCGATATCTAGTTCTGGGCAAGAAGTATGATGTTCACAGTTATCATATAAACACACAAATTGTGCGTACTCAAACAGACACACTAGAAGCCTTATCGAGGCCTATAGATTTCCGCAAAGGCAGAGATGTAGCCTGCGAGCGGTGCCACTTATATCTTGCTCGAATTACTCAAGGGAAACGAGGGCATCAACTAAAAAGTGTGTGCCAGTTCGAAATCAATAATTCGGCTCTCCGTCTCGGCAGGCTTTCGATCAGCGGCACAGATTGGTTCGATCGCGGCTTGTTTTGAAACGGCCCGTCCACGTTTGGCACCCCGATGTCGAAACGCGTGCGCCGCCTTCTCAGTGCGAGCACTAGGAACCAGGAATAGCGAAGACACGCACCCAGACGAAAAAAAAATAAATTTGGAAGCGAGACCGCCAGCCTAGAACTGCAAGTACAACGCGTATCCGCCTCGCAAAATACGCGAGGTTGTTTGTTGCGTTCGGAGATCTGCACGAACGCCTTTTCTTAAAACACGCGTCGACTGGCGCGCCGTAGAGAAGGAGACTGCTACGAGCGCACGGCGTAACTGGGACACCACGGGGAAAGGTAGCAGCCACAGTAACAGCAGCAGCAACAACAACAAGCAGGCCTCGAGAGATTACGTCGCCGAAGCGGCTATAGCTAGACAGGACGAGAGGGAGTCAATCCCAACGAGAAGGTTCACTATGTTTCTCTCTTTGCTCTCTTGATTCTTTGTGGCCAAGTCGTTCCTTCATCGTCTCTCTCTCTCTCCTTCTCGCTCTCTGTCTCTCCGAAAGCGTTGCTCTTAGATAACGCCAGGACGTTAGACGAGAGTCGGTGCTTTGGGAATAGAATGGCGGCATCATTCACTGGGGATGTGTCTTTATTTCTTCCTTCCTTTAACGTTTCTTTTCTACTTGTTTTTTTTTCTTTCGAGGGACCGAGTCGCGAAGTTTCGGCTCACGTACACAACCACGTGGGCGACGAGAACTGGTTCGAAGGGTTCGACGACGATGCCGCGCCTCAATATTGTTCCCAAAGGGCTCGGTATTATAGGTCCCGTAAGAGAGGGGGGGGGGGCACTCGTTGAAATTGCTGGCAGCACGCAGACGGGTCGCCGTGCTATACTTACGGGGACGAAACACCGCTGCGGACAATGGCTTCATCTTCGGCACGCCGCCTTAACGATGTGATCACAACTCTCGCTTGATGCAAGCGTGTAAACTACAACGCTGCTTCGGCGACGATAATCGATCAACTCTGTCGGGAATATGGGGCACTTCCGAACGGCGCGTTGCTGTACAGATATAGCTGTGCTAGATGCGGTTGCTCTGAAACTATACAGCGTGCTTCGTCATAACGTTCTGGCTTCCGAAAAACGTATGGGCTTTTCAGACGGCGGGCTAATCAAAGAAACCATCGGTTAGAGGCTCTCTATACTGGCGTTTGCTGGGTGCCTGTAGTACATTGAGGTGCTACAGGCCGTAAAAGATATGTGCGTACAGCACGTACCTATATAGCTCTCTTCAGAGGGTTTCAATCATGCCGAAGCTCTGCTTTAATTTTTTAGACACGCTCGCGTGCCTTGTGGAAGAGAGGCGAGGTGGTTGACTGACGCGGCACCATTGAGCAACAAAATGAAACTCGCCGTGATCGGTCCTAAAGAGCACTAGAGATGGCTAATGTGACTGAAAAAAAAAAAACACGCGTCCATTGAAGTTTCTTGTCTTTGCTTGCGGCTATAGTGCGGGCCAAGATCTGACTTTGCTTTCGGGCTAAGAAGGTGGCGCTTTATGGTTAAGTGTTGTTTGCCACGGATCACGCGACACCCGGCAATCCCACAAGTTGTTGGCCAGACCCCGCGTCCACGTTTTGAAACTTGAGGCTCCTGGGAGAGTTTGACGATGACACGTGGTATGATTGAAGACCTATGAAAAATGCGCCGAAGTTGATGACGATCGGGCTGCCAAATCACGCGAGAGATACAAGCAATTAGCTTGTGTCTCTTCGCGGAGCGCTCGTAGTCGATCGATCGCCTAAATTCGCCAGTCCCTGCGTCCACGTTTTGAAACTCGAGGCTCATGGGAGAGTTTGATGGTGACACGTGGTATGATTGAAGACCCATGAAATATATGTCGAAGTTGATGATGATCGGGCTGCCAGATCACTGCAATTAGCTTGTGTCTCTTCGCGGAGCGCTCGTAGTAGATCGATCACCTAAACGCTGAGCCCGACGGCTCTTAACACAACGTTATACACGGGTATCCTCATTCGCCTAGCGCAATAGAACAAAGAACGAAGGGGGTGTTTCACTTCGTCCGCAGCGCAGACCGCACTGTTCCGAGCGTTCTCTCCCTCCCTGCTCCGCGCAGCAGTGTGAGACACGACACACGACTCGCGGGTCAAGGGTCGCAACCCCCCCCCCCCTCCTCCTCCACCTCCTCCGTGTTTCGTCGTGTCGGCGCACGCGCATCTCCTGTCGTCATTATTCTTACACGCCGGCACCTGTCGGGCGTCGCCTCGTGACCCGCGCCTGTGTTCAATGCGGCCCGGGCTTGCATGGACGAATGCGCAACGAAGCGGGCGCGGCTGTGCCCCCACCACCACGAAGGTCTCGAACCCCCCGAGCGGTGAAGCGCTATAAGCAGACAGAGCCTACATTTCCCAATACCACACCACACCGTCAGCTGGCCAAACCTGAAAGCGGATTACGTCTCCCAAGCATACGTGTGCGGCAAAGCGCGGCCGAGGCCGAGCACGAGTCATTCACACATGCCAGCACGTGCCCTCCGATCTCGCTGTGTGACTTTCCGCGATGCTCACGACTGGGCTCCACTCGTCAAAGTCCCTCTACCCGGGGCATACCGGCTGGCACGCTTGCATGGAGGTTCTAAATATATTTGACTGCCCTCGTCTCGAACCGGTAAGAAGAACGAGCGCGCCACGTTTATGCATATGCTATGCGACGCGTCTTGACGCGTCTTGACGCGTTTAGACCACTGCCGCTTTCACTCCTCTCGCACGTTTCGTGGTTAAGTTGTCGGTAGCCGCTTGGTTGTGCGCCAGCGATTTCGGCTCCGAAAAGCGGGCATGGTGACGCTGCAAAAATTGAAACGAGAACCGTACGACATGCACGTCCACCGGAAGCATTGAAGCATTAACCGGTCAGTCGCCCAGATAAGCAAGGGACGTTCACTGGTGCTCTTTGGCCATATCTGCCACTAAATCTGGCCCTTGTGCCACTAAACAGCACATATTCATTCATTCAGGGGACGTTCACAGTAACAATGTAAAACAAACTCATGCACATCGAACGCACATGTTGGAATCTCTGCGAAAAGGAGCTTAAGCAAAGTCCTTAATTAAATGCATTACAGCTAAAGGCACGGTGCGTATAATTTAGTCATGACAGGCACAGAAAAGTGTGACACGTATCAAGCAACATTTAGGGACTGTATATCTCGTGTGTCACAGTGGGACATAGCCATTCTGTAGGACCGGCGAAGAACGGTCAAACCCCCAATGGCACCTAGCGAATGGCTAAATCAAGGAAAATAATGTGAATCAAAGAATCCGTTAGAATATAATTCATCATTCTATTAACAGATCGGTACGTTTTAGAGATGCCTGTGGGCCTAAATTATATGTGCAGGTTTTATGCAGAAGCAGAGACGAGTGACATTGATATAAAATGAAAATGTAAAAGCTCGACCATGCTAGGCACATTGACTTTGACACTAATACTCCATCTCTAATCCTGCCCCTTCCTCCCCCCCCCAAAGAAAAAGAAAAAGAAAAAAAGGACAACCTCAAGCCCTGAATTTTTTTTTTATATATCGAATAATAAGTTTCCTCTCTAAATTATGACCGAACCATGTCATCTCATCAATTATCATTAAAGCGTTTATCTCTCTCTCAATATCTCGTAAATAATGTCTTCTCTCTCTCTGTTCTTCATTTTTCACTAACCGTCAAGTTTTAACAAGTATAGCTACCCTCATCGTCTTGAATATACTTACTTTGCTGCCGACCTGTGCCTTTATTTTTTTTTCTGTTCTTCTGCCCGCCTTCCATACTCGTGCTCTTCAGCCCCTTCGTCCCATTCCCCGCAGAGTAGCGGGTTGGCGAACGTGCGCTGGCTAACCACTCTTTTTTTTTTAAAATCAGGGGCTTTCTCTCTGCAGAGAGAGAGATGTGAAGGATGAAAGAGAAAGTCAAGTACAGATAGGCGAAATGCTTGACATTGATAGATGTAAAACTTGATTAGCTCAGGAAGGCTAGGTATACATTTTTATCCGCTCCGTTTCCTAAGTAATGTAAATCATCATCATCATCATAATAATCATCTCAGATACATGCTTGTAGGCTACAGCACGCTATACATTCAGCAAATTTCTCCAGCTGGACAGTTCTTGACGAGAAGTGGCTGTAATGGATGCTCAACATCGCCAACTCTGTATGCCAGCTGCTCAGCGAAATTTTTCGCTTTCGTCAGCCAACTCGCAACGAGGACCAGAAGACTGGTTGCTCCATTGTCTGCCTCTTTATCGCCTTCTGGCATCCTCCCTTCTCTTGAACACGCAGCCAGATCTCGTACATATATATATCCCGATTGGCTGAGGCAAACCCCAGCGTTCGTCGCCCTGCACGCAGTTGGTATACAGAGTGTATATAGACGTTTGTTGCTCACTCACTTGCCGTATGGGTGTATGTATGGATGCATGGATGGATGGATACAACTTTATTGTACTTAGAATATATGCGCACAAATTTAGCCGTTCGTGACGTGCTTCCTCCCACCGCCAATACGTTTACAAACGTGCGAACACGGTGTGTTAAGAATTGGTAGCGACCGTCGCGCGTTTCTAGCTGCAACCATGGTTGGGGGCCCGGCGACGCACGAAGAGGGAGCCGGCGAACGGACGAGGGGGCGCCCCGCTGGGCTGGTGTCCCGACCGGCGCCTCGACCCGCAACCTGATCCGTGCCCCGCGTTTTCGGCGGACCTCCTGCTGGGCGCAAATGTCCGGCGCTTCCGAGAAGGACGAAGGCGTCAGTGCGGCCAACGGACAACTTGGATTTTGTATTTTCTTTTCTCTACTTTTCTAGTCACTGCGATGTCTTTTGTAAAATAAACGTTCAGTCTTGAAGCGAACCCCGACGAGTGAGAATCGTTCCTTCGAGGCTCCTGCGTGCGCGGCCGCTGTATACGCCACCGCCCGAAAGAGTCTCGCGCAGCAGCAGTTCAGTTTTTTGTAGTCGCACTCGCGAAGTGACCTCCACAGAGCGTTGGTCGTAGCCCTTTAATTATTCTACCTTTTCTGGTGCCGAAACCCGGGAGTGCTACATCTGGAATAACTTCGCCTGCATCATGGAGCGACTACAAAGGAAGCAAGCGGCCCTGCGACAAGCCATCGACACTACCATCGCAGCGGCCAGCACTTTACTTCAAGCGACAGAAGCATCAACCGGTGAGCTTGAAGAACATTTGGACATCCTTCTTGAACAAGCTGAAGAGCTTAAAGCAGTCAACGACGCTATAGAAAAGAAAGTGGACCTACAGGAGCTCGACCTCGTATTAACAGAGTGCGCTGCGTACAACTTGAGAATTTGCAACTTGAAAACAAGGATAAGAAGGGCCCTGAGAGGTGGAGCTGCGAGCGAAACAAGGTCAAGTACACCATCAGAAACAGGAAATAGCTCTGACCACGTCGCACAGTCAGGTTCCGTCCAGCATGCAGTTACGACGACTCTTCAACTACCGTCGACAATGACAAGACTTCCGAAGCTAGAGATCGCCAAATTCGACGGAAACCTGCGCTCATGGCACAGATTCTGGAATCAGTTCGAGTCTACCATCCACAAGAATCCAGCTCTACATCCAATTGACAAGTTTCAGTACTTGACGAGCTATCTCACCGGCAAAGCAGCAGCCGCTATCGACGGGCTACCACTCAGTGACCGAAATTATGAAACTGCAGTGAAGACATTGATCGAAAGATTCGGGAAGGACGACGTTATCATTGAAGAACATATGTCGAGGTTGCTCAACATCCGACCTGTCCATAACATCCTCGACACCGAGAGGCTGCGGACCCTTTATGATGAGGTACAGACGGGGGTTCGGAGTCTCGAGGCATTGGGTGTGGCGTCGAGCACTTATGGGGTGCTTTTATTGACAGTCCTACGGAAGAACATCCCGAATGAGCTTTGCCTCGGCTACTGCAGACAAAAGACAAAATCTGCAGTCGCGCCAGGAGATGATCTTCAAAATTTCCTCAGTTTCCTCAAGTCCGAAGTAGAAAGTCGAGAAAGGGCCGAATATGGAACCCGTCAACAGCTGAGCACCGACAGGCTGAGTCGCCCGATCCGCAAGGATATTCCTGAAAAGAAGGCGTCCGCGTCGGTTTTAACTGCCGTCATGAAGGCTGAAACACAGTGCAAATTAAGCGAAGCGAGCAGCCACTCGACCGCCGACTGTGAAGTTGATTTGACTGCGGATCAGAAGAGGACAATTGTGCAGCGGGAAAGACTCTGCTTTAGATGCGCCAAGGCAGGTCATCGAGCATGCGAATGCCGCACCGCAAGATGGCTTAAATGTAAGAGATGTTCCGGCCGGCACGTTGCAGCCCTGTGTAACCTGAATCGACCACCAGCAACAGGAAAGTCCGAAGAGAAGACTGTACTCACTGAGACAATCGTACAGTCTTCGCTGCAAGTCGAAGGCACCAAGAAGAGAACCCGTGTCCTTCTGCAGACGGCTCAAGCGTGGGTTCAGGGTAGGGAGAAGCGAGCGATGGTCAGGCTGATGATTGACGGCGGAAGTCAGCGTACCTTTGTCAAGAAAGAGGTTTCACAGAAGATGGGACTGCGTGTGATGGGAGAGGAGACCCTGAAAATAATGACATTTGGAAACGAGAAGCCGTCTTCAGGAATGAAGTGCCGCCGAGTGGAGTTATGGCTGTGCAGTCGACACAACGAAAGAAAGATCCGCGTTGAAGCGCTTGAGATCCCGCAAATCTGCTGCGACATCGTGTCAGCACCTGAAGCTTCCACCGTCAACTACCTCGAAGAGCAAGGCCTCGAACTCGCCGACAGTACGCAAGATGGAGCAGAAATAGGGCTGCTGCTGGGATCCGATTACTACTGGGAGGTCACAACCGGTGGTGTCAGGCGCCTGGACAGCGGGCTCGTAGCCGTGGAGACCATTTTTGGCTGGACCCTGCAGGGGACAACGCACACCACAGAATCAACAGCAACGTACGTGTCCACTGTGGGAGTGTTGCGCGTGGCTGTCATCGGCGAGGAAGACCAAGACGACACTGCTGCTCAGCTTAAATCGTTTTGGCAGCTCGAGCACATTGGCATTGTCGACGAAGGAGAGGCCGACGTGGAAGACAACCAAGTTTTGCGGGAATTTCGGGAGAACGTCTCCAGGAACAACTGCAGATATCAAGTTTCCCTTCCCTGGAAAGAGAATGCTGCCGATTTGGCAGATAACAAAGCCACGGCTTTCAGTAGGCTCAGGTCGTTGACAACAAAATTGATGGGCAACAATGACCTTATGCGCGATTATGACCAGGCGGTTCGGAACTACGTGCTTGCTGGACACGCAGAAGAGGTCATCGGACTGGGTGAGTCCCCAAGAGGGCCCGTTTATTACATGCCTCACCGCGGCGTGGCCCGTCCATGCAGTCAGACCACAAGATTAAGGGTCGTCCTCAATGCGCCATCTAAAGCTCGGGGGAAACTGTCTCTAAATGACGTCCTGTTCACCGGGCCTAATCTGAACCCAAATCTGTCGGATATTTTAACTCGATTTCGAGTACACAATGTGGCGATCATGTCCGACATCGAGAAGGCCTTCTTGCAGATTGAGCTTAAAAAGGATGACCGGGACGCCCTTCGTTTCCTCTGGTATGAAAGTACTCCAAAACAGGGACGAGCTCTCCCTCCAATCAGAGAGTACCGGATGACGAGGGTCCCGTTCGGCGCAACATCCAGTCCGTTCCTTCTCGCCGCGACACTAAAGCACCATCTAGAGTACACAAAGGATAGTTTTCCGGAGACAACAAGCATGCTAAACAACGACGTGTATGTGGATGACTTGGTCACAGGTGCCGATACTCTAGAGGACGCTAGGCGCATATGCAAAGAGGCGGAACATATTCTTCAGATGGCAGGCATGAATTTGAGAAAATGGAAAACCAATGACCCAAACCTTGCAGCAGAATGGTCAGAAGAGTCAGGAGACGAACACGGAATTTCAGCACATATCGTAACTAAGATCCTTGGCGTTGAGTGGAGACCGACTACCGATGAATTCACGTTTGAAATGAGTTCCCTGATTGACTTTCTAAAACAGCGTCAGGACACAAAAAGATTCCTTCTACAAGCGACGGCTCGCATATTTGACCCATTTGGATTCCTTGCGCCCATCACTATCACGACTAAGATTATGTTTCAGAGCCTATGGGAACGAGGTGCTCAATGGGATGACACACTTCCGTCAGACATCCTCGAAACGTGGAACAAGTGGTGTCAACAGCTTCCTGACTTAAGAAAACTTTCCGTTCCAAGAAAATCAGGGCTGCGAAAGGTCCTCGGAAGAAGTGCCTTGCATTATGACAGCTTGACCACCGTCCTCACTCAGATCGAGGCGGTTGTGAACTCCCGCCCGCTCACGTTCCTTCACTCGGACGCGGGGGAGCTCCTGCCCCTAACGCCATCGCATTTCTTAATAGGGCGCCGAATGACAAGTTTGCCTAGCACTGGAGAAACGGTCTCCTGCGAATCTACGAAGGCTGCGCTCACCAAACGTTGGCAACACCGTATGACACTTGTCGATTCATTCTGGAGACGATGGAGGCAGGAATACCTACTAGGGCTTCGCTCTGCTTATGTTACCGCTCAGCGCAAAGAGAGAAGCATAAGGGAAGGGGACATTGTCCTACTCGGAGAAGAGAAGGTCCCGCGACAGATGTGGAAGCTGTGCCGGGTTGTCGAGACGTTTCCTGGAAGGGACGGCCGAGTTCGAGCATGCAAGATTTCTCTGCCGGACCGAAAGCTGCTGAGACGACCGGTCCAAGCCCTCTACCCGCTTGAACTAGGGGAGGAATGAGCCGACGCTCATTGCGGGGGAGGTTGTTAAGAATTGGTAGCGACCGTCGCGCGTTTCTAGCTGCAACCATGGTTGGGGGCCCGGCGACGCACGAAGAGGGAGCCGGCGAACGGACGAGGGGGCGCCCCGCTGGGCTGGTGTCCCGACCGGCGCCTCGACCCGCAACCTGATCCGTGCCCCGCGTTTTCGGCGGACCTCCTGCTGGGCGCAAATGTCCGGCGCTTCCGAGAAGGACGAAGGCGTCAGTGCGGCCAACGGACAACTTGGATTTTGTATTTTCTTTTCTCTACTTTTCTAGTCACTGCGATGTCTTTTGTAAAATAAACGTTCAGTCTTGAAGCGAACCCCGACGAGTGAGAATCGTTCCTTCGAGGCTCCTGCGTGCGCGGCCGCTGTATACGCCGCCGCCCGGAAACAGCCTCACGCAGCAGCAGTTCAGTTTTTTTGTAGTCGCACTCGCGAAGTGACCTCCACAGAGCGTTGGTCGTAGCCCTTTAATTATTCTACACGGTGCGCCTGCGAGGCACCGATAGTTACTCCGAGCTCAAGCAGAATCTTGGTTTGAGCCGTACGTAGTTGGTGTTGTCATACTTCAGGATCGACGGACGGCGCAGAACAGACAGGAATCGGTCTAGAAACGCATACGACATATGACGTCCGTCCCGCGGTATGTGCTCCTGGGTGCGAATCTTGTTTTGCGCAGTTTTATTTTTCCTCCGAGCTGATGCAGGCAGCTGACATCGTACCTGCAGAGTCTAGAGAGTGCTGGTTCTAGTTCGGCTCCGTTGCTGTAAAATGTGTTTTTGTGTGTGTCTTGTGTGTTTTGAGCGCGCGTATCGGCAGAGCCGTGTAGTATTGTCTGGCGTAACTGCGGCGAGGAGCGGACGAGAATTCTCGAGAATCAAACTGTAAATCTATCTTTGACGACGTCCGGTCAGCATTTCGCGCTCAACAGCGCGGAATGATTGTGCACTGCTCCGTAGCGACCGGGTGGTAGCAGCGCGCCAGGGTTACTCCCGGTGAAGTGGCGATGAATCGCCGTCGCACTCCGCAGCTGTCAGGGCAATCGCACTGACGCCGAGTGGGCCGCTCTGGGGTTCCACTTGATTTGGGAGCCTTAAAAGGAAGCCTTCCGCGGCGCGTAGGTGTAATTATTTTATTCTGCCTCCTCCTCCGCGCGGTTGTGTCAGTACGATAGCCCTTGATAGCAGCGCGGCTACTCTGGCGTGTCCGAGGCGATTTCACGGTACAGGAAGCGCAAATGTATCGTGGAACACCCGGGCGCCCCCCTCTGCTCGCTTTTTCCTCGACTCTGCCTTTTACCAGGACGGCTCAGAGAGACGCCTGTGCGTTCCATAGCTGCGCTATGAAATAGGTACTCCACAAACGTACGCACTCTATATCTACGCGGGCCGGCGTGTTGGTTTTGTTCCTATAGAAGGGCTTGACGTACTCACCTTTCCGTCCATACAAATGCACTGTTGGTGAGGATCGGACAGAACTGGGGATCCGTATCTTAGGTCACTTCCTTTTAATGTTTTTTTCTTTTTTTATGAGTGCGAAGATGTTGTTGGTGTAATAGTTCTGCGGAAGCCTACGAGGTGGAGAGAAGTAATTAATAGAGGGAGAATGAGACATCCACCCAATCGTAGCAATTTCTACAAAGGAAACCCATACGGATTTCTCGAAAGACAAGCTCCGCAGTTGAAGAAAAATTCGTCCTGATCCGGGACTCGAGCCCAGGACTACCGTTAGTCGTTTGTTGCTGTTCTTGGTGTGTTCCTGCTCTCCTCCAACCCTCGCCGCTGTCGTTCAGAGTTTATGTAGCTCTGCTACGAGATTTAGCTGGGGCCCAACTACAGATGCCGCCTATTCAAGTATGTGTAAAACTCAGAAACGCTTTTCTGAGATAGCCACTCGGCCGAACTTAAATAAATCTGTTGCATGTGAGAGAGAAGGCGTAGTGACTGTTGGAAGCGAAAATTCAATTAAGGGCCTGAATTTTTTTAATGGAATCTTAAAAAATTGCCGGGTTCGAAAAAACTAGAAGCACGAAGTTTACAAATTCATAGCTCTGCACATAAAACAGAGATCGCAGTTCTCTGAACTTCATTCATTAGGGCATCCAAAGCGGACAAATTTGTAATGTCAATTTATATCATATACGTGAATCTGTTGCATTGTTTACAAGGGTATTGCAAAAGTTTTGCCGACAAATTAGTGGTCTATTTGAAAGCCATATATAATATATCGATTTTATCCGCTCGGGGCCTCTCCTCAAATCCACGCATTAATCTTTCTTGTCCGCTTCAGATGTACTATCAGGTGCCATTTACGGAATTGTGATATCGCCCCTCGCGAGACCCGCGCCGGTCGACGAGAGAGAGGGTGAAACTTTGACGTACTAACCCGTTCGGCTCCAGGAGCTTTCTGTCCTGGAATAAAGGCACGTCCGCGCTAGAGGCAAACGTACCGTAACGGCGAACCGGCCTCCAGTGCCGTAGAACGTCTGTCGCGCCAGAAGTATTCAAAGCAGACGGCAAATCAACGACCGCGAAGATGTGCGCCACCGCCAGCGGCGTTGCAAACGCAGGCTGAGCTTCTGTTCCAAGCAAAAATAATTTCCTCTAGATAAAGTGATGCGCACATAGTACAGTTTATCAAAAGCGATGTCCACTGTCAAACGTTAAAAAACGAACGAGAGCTCCGATACTTGTCGAGCTCGGCTGCAGTGCACCGATGGCAGACGACCGGCTCGTCTGCGCTCGCATCGCAGCCGACGGCGCCGCTCATATTAGCGCATTTTCTTCTTTGTGTATTGTTATTTCGAAGGGCGGCAACAACTGCAAGAAAAATATTGCAGGTTGTAAGCGTCGGTGATTCATTCCGAAGCGCCGTCAGTTTTCAGCTCTGAAGTCAACCGGAGAAGACGTATATAGCGACGATACCGTCGCCGCCGAGCGATCTGCTGCGGTGAGGCTGCCGTAGGTGCCAGAGTGACCGCTCCTCAATCGCATATTGGCCACTTCGCTCTACGGATGCCGTACAAATGGGTCCCGGTGCCATCCCGTCTACGGCAAGGAGCTGTCGCCGTTCGCGAGCAAAACCACCGTCGAACGGCGGCCCGCGAACGGAGTGCGGCAAGTTGCCGTGCCGGTAACGTGGACCGGCCTTTAAGAGTCACTTTTCCCACAGTGAGGCGCGCGCTGACGCTGACGTCTGGTTAGAGCTTTGGACTCAAGCGCAATTAGACGCGGAAAGCGAAATGACGGGCAGGGTCTCACGGTCCGATAATTGGCGCCACCTCTTGTGAAGACGGCAAGAGTCTCGGGTTTCTCGAGTCGCTCTTCTGTTTGACGATGGGAGAAAGGTCCTAGACTGTGCACTACGAACTCATTGTAAATGTCAGTATACGAAGCTACCAGCCGCCGTTCGCAAACTCAGGCCTTTGTTACCAGTTGAAAAGCCACAACGGAACTTTTTTTTGTGTGTGTGTGTGTGTGAAGGGCAATCAAGTGACCTACGGGAGACCTCCATTGTGGAGATTGTTAAGGGGTAGTAGCATGCATTCCTTTTCGGACTTCGTGCAGGGTCAGACTGCGCAGTTCACTAGACGTGCCTGTAGTGAAACTGAAATGCGTGTTTTGTTTTGTATAAGAGCAAAGAGAGAGAGAGAGAGAGAGTTTAGATTGAAGCCTTGTGGTCGGCAACTTCGTTCATCATGTGTATATGTCACGGGAGAAGACGCGAGCGTGTTTTTGCTTTGCTTTGCTTTAAGCTTGTCTGTTTTCGGCAGTCATGCTGTTTGGCACAGGAACCAGAACGTTGCTGACGGGACGACGATCTATGCAGTCAAGCATAAGATGGAAGTCACTGAAATTAAGTTAGGTCGGTGGATTTAACGTTACGAAGCTGGAAAGTTGGTAATAAGGTACGGGGGCTCCGGTGGTTCTCGATGTAAAGCACAAAGGCTTAACATTTCCCCGCCACTGAAATGCGGCAGGCAATTTAACCAGCGATGTCCCGCTAAGCAACACAACACCACGAGCAGGAAAACACAGCGGAGGTCCTCAAGAAACTCGAAAGGAGAAATGATTCACCCGTAGGGACACATAGAGCAGTAACATATACGTATATATGTACAGCTCTTTTCAGTGATTACAACGTATAACGCGCCTTATTCGATATGTATGAATAGAACAGTAAATGGCGTTGCCCTACGCACACTCACAACTGTCAATTGTAGAAAGTGTGGTTTCATGTAATGCTAACAGAGCGCGCTGCAAACCTGTTACGGTCAGTAAATAGGTGAGAAAAGGTTTTACGTAGAGGCTCGTAAGAGTTCCGAAACATTTTATTTTCGCGCGAAAAGTGATCGTGTGGCATTTGCTGGTACAATCTCAGCCGCACTCACACGGTTTGTTGTCTTAATTAAAATTTAATTAAATTATGGGGTTTTACGTGCCAAAACTACTTTCTGATTATGAGGCACGCCGTAGTGGAGGACTCCGGAAATTTCGACCACCTGGGGTTCTTTAACGTGCACCTAAATCTAAGTACACGGGTGTTTTCGCATTTCGCCCCCATCGAAATGCGGCCGCCGTGGCCGGGATTCGATCCCGCGACCTCGTGCTCAGCAGCCTAACACCATAGCCACTGAGCAACCACGGCGGGTGGTTTGTTGTCTTAGAAGCCTGGGCTACGAAGCCACAGGGCCTTGAAAAGCCTTTGGAATTCCGGAATTTTGTTCTTGTCGCCATTCTGTATCACCGCCCTCTCATTCGGAGATGGTTTTACACGCACCTTCGCAGAGCTGTGTGTGTCCCTTTGTGTCTTCTCTTGTCCCGTCTTTGAATCGCGCTACCATACTCCCCTTGAAGATGCATTACCAACGAGCCCACATTGCAACCCTCGTGAGCGTTATGAGGCCGTAGCTTCCGGTCCCGTGTTCTGTTCCAGCTACTATGCCAAAAAAAAAAGAAGTACTTTCATGTGTTCTCGACGCACGAGACTCCCATTCCTGCGTTTTCAAACAAAATAAACGCGTATCATGCTTCAAGCAGAAATATTTATAATTTTAATCGTAGTATAAGACTAAATTGATGTATCAACTTGTGTTGAGGTCAGGAGAGAAACTGTTGAACATCGGTGAGCTTCTGTCTTACCGTACGACTCAGGTTCGCCACTCTCTTGACCGCTATATATATATATATATATATATATATATATATATATATATATATATATATATATATATATATATATATATACACACACACACACACCGAAAAGAAGGGGATTCGAGGGGGCTACGATTTTGGCTAGTCATAACCATATGAACTTAGCAGATGATGAAACCAAGGCAAGCATAGGGGAGTATGTGTAGTTTCTTTTTTTTAATTGAAGTGTATATAGAAATGATAAGCTAAAGAGAAATGAAAGTGAACTTGGGGTTTAAGGCAACACTCGTGCTATCAGATACGCCTCATAGTGAAGGTCTCCGGATTAATGTTGACTTTAATACTCAATACTGCGAGAAGATACCGAAAGCTTTCTATAGTGTCTCTGTTTTGTGGACAGCGAAATGGTCCTGGGCAACGTTTTTTCCCTTACATGAGAAAGTCGTATGTGTCGTATAGTCGTATGGAAAGTCGTATAGAAAGACGCCTTGGATTTCTTGGTTCAGTTTTCGAGCTCCAACTGAGCTCGGTAAGGATGCGAATACGGAAAATAACTTTACTATCTCCTTGTGTTCGTATTCTATATTGTACGCCCGAGGCGCCGGGAGAGGGTCTTTTGCTTTAAAGTCAACCACTTAATGCTCCTGCTCACGTACGACCTCTCGGTGAGCTGCTTCGTATGTTGTTTCTACGTTGTATTAAGGATCCGTGCTACGCAATCACTCTGTCGTATCACGACTTCTTGAAATGTATTTCTCGTATGTACTTCTTCCTCATTTAGCCGCACCGGCTAGAAAAAGAAAAGATCCTCATGATTTATACACGACCCTACGAGTTTGTTTAGCAAGGAATTCGAACGTAGGAAGTGCACTCAAGCGAAATAAATTTTCGTTAAAACTTTTGATCGCTGTGGCTTACATTTACATTACGGCAAGTTTTACACTACAGGACGTGCTTGTTTTTTTAATCGCGCGGCTTTTGCCACTTCAGTCACTAATGTGCCTCAACCTGCCCAGCTTATCGTGATTACGCTCGCAATTTAGCGTAAATCATGCCCTTCTCAGTGTTTTAACAAAGTTTTTCGCACAGCTTGTCTTGCCCTTTCCTTTGCCAATCTCTCTGCAACCCTTTTGGTGCTTCCTTTACCGAAACCCAGCCATGAATGCAGGAACTCGTAATAGCTGAATTCGGCGACACGTTTTTTTTTCGTACGGCCTTCAGTACAGCTCTACATGCACAACAGAGCGCAGTTTTTTCCTTAAAGGTTCTTGGCGTTTACAGAAGCTTCAGGGCTATCACGGCGCGGACTCACTTTCTGGATGCACGCCGGAGGCCTTCTTTATTTCGTGGCAGGACCTCGAAAAAAAAAAAGAAAAGAGAGAACCTGCACGAGAAATTCGGAAAGCAAAAGTCGATGTCTATCGCTTTCCTGGCTGCCACAGTTCGGAACGAGGCGAGAGAGAGAGAGAGAGAGAGAGAGAGAGAGAGAGAAAAAGACGAAGGCGTCGAGGAAGACGACCACCGGCTGTCCCGCGGCCAGTCACTTTTTTTTTTATCATCATTCCAAATGAGACAGAAACGCGAGTAGGGAAACGATGTCGCCGTGTACGCAAACTTTGCGGAGAGAGCCGGGGGGAAACCTGAGACCTACACCCCGTTACCGCGGTCCTCCCTTCTAAGCTTCTTCACTTGTTCCGCGACTTCTCCACTCTCTTATAATAGCAGCTTCCTAGCCGACATTCGTGTTTGGTTTATTAGGCATCTCCCTCCCCCCCCCCCCCTCCTCCTGGCCCACCCCCATCGTTCGCGAGACACCCCTCTTGCCGCCATCCGCATTATCCTTTCGTCCTCTCGGCCGCTGGTGAGACTGTGCGTACACTCCATTATTTGCCTTGCCTGGCTCACTTAGCTCCGCCATCCTCCTCTACCTCATTCTACATGGAACGTGCCCGCGCTTCCCCGCCAAACGCGGGCGCTTGAAACGGCGCTGGTGCGCGCTTCGGTCGCCCCCTTTTTTTCGTCTCCGTATCGGCTTTGATCATCGGAGCGACTTGGTCCGTCTTCTCTCCTTTTCTTTCTTCTTTCTTTTTCTTCGCCCGCTCGCCTCGCCGAGGGCTTTCCTTACCCGCCATCTCGATCTCGCCGCCGCCGCCGCCTCCGACGACGACGACGACGACCAAGACACTTGCGTGGCTTCGCGTTCGGTTAGCCAGCTAGCTGTACGCGCGGCGGCGTTTTCTTCGGAGGCAGCCGGTCGCCGTAGTGGCTGGTGTGTGCAACGTGGTATTGCGACAGAACGTCGAAGTTGTACTTCGTCGAGGATTGCAGACTGCGTCTTCAGGTAATCTATCCCTCTTTGACATTTAGCGCGATTCAGCTTAAGCGATTTTCCCTTCTCACGTTGTCGGTTTGAGTTCGATCGTGTCGTGTCGGTGAATTTTGCGTTCATGTCCCTGTACTTCCGTAACTCTCGGGTGACGCCACAGCTCTTCGTTCGGCATGTCGTTCCGGGACGAAAGATTGACCACATACTGACGCCTTTGCCTGATCTGGTACATACAGCTGAAATTGGTTAATTTGTCATCGCTCAGGAAGACCTTCAAAAAAAAAAGAAGAAAAAGAAAGGAAACGAATGCATTAGAAAAAGGGTTCAGAATGGTGTGCGATGTTTTAAACCCTCTCTTTTATTTCCTGATTTGCGTTACCTGCATTCATTTAGCCCAATTCCTTGGACGCACGACAAATTTAATCCGAGTGTACTATCAATATTCGGACTGTGGCATGCATGGATGTCGTGTTAAAAAAAAATAGTGATTTCTGATTCATTCTGTGACGTACATGACAAAGAGTTTCGCTTGCCGAGTCTGCGTGCAGCTCTAGTTTATTTGAGAGACAAACTGTAGCTGTGAGGTACGGCTCGCCCTGACCTGTCCTTTCCGTCCAGCTTTTTCACATTATCGCGTGATCCAATATCATCCATCATCGTACTAAAGCCTTCTGACACTACTGTCATGTACGCTCGCTTTGTATACCCGTCATTCACGGTGTACACGTTTGTGTACACTACTTATTCTTGCTAGTTGTGTCCAGTCATGGCAAAAAGAACATCTAGGACATTGAGCCGCGTCGGGTAAATTTAACCCCATGCGTGTTCATTATGACCTGATTTCATTTTATTGTGTTGAGCATCGCTGTCCACGACTACTTTGGCGAAGGCTCGGTCGTATTGGACGCAGTGTTCGACGTGCGGCGTTCCGCTGGCAACGAAGGAATAATCATTTGTTTTCTTTCTCGTAATGTGATCGCAACCAATAACTGAGACGTTCGTTTGCGTTTAGTCTGGAATTCATTTATGTATATGAACACACACACGCACACGCACCCACAGACAATACTATGGGCGCTCACAAATCATTATCCTACTCGTACCACTTTGGTTTTCTTTCAAGGGAGTCGGCGCCACATCGTGTAAATTTATGTAAATTTGGCACATTTATGGACAGTCCATTATTATGCGTGACTGAAGGATTATCACAGAGCATTGACAGCAGAACCTGTATTCTGTCGAATTGGTGGTCTTTAACATTTTCTACCACTTAGTACATTCACCCTCAATTATACATATTACTGCTATAAATAGCATTCAGTTCTGCGTTCTTATCACTCGTCGTTTCTGCTCCTTTTATGCATCTCCTCGAGGTATTGCTTCCTTTTTACGATCTGATTGCAGGGCTTGTTTCATTTTCCTCTTGTAAACGGCAGCAATTTTACATCTCCACACCGCTCTCTTTTTATCTGGGCGAGTCGTCAGCGCTGGCCGTCTGTGTAAAGGAATTGCTCGAACTCAGTAGTAAACGGACCACCTGGCGAGGCGCACTTGCCTCTGTGAGAGTGCACGTCCATTATTGAAGCCCTGTGAGTTGACTTATGTCCTACTTTATATTTCTGCAAGTCCTTCGTTGCCTAAAAAGCTACTCTGAAGTCCGCTTCACGTTTGCGTAGTAGTGCGTTATAGCACTGTCTTGTGCGTAGACTTTGAAGAAGCGCTGCTAGTGCTTAGCTCCGAATGAAGGCGCGTTTAGTGTTGGTCAGGGACAGTAGCCTGAACCAAACGCTCTAGCTTACCCTTTACCGTGCGTGCTTGGGCTTGTTACCGTGTGTGCTGTGTACGTCCGTATAATGTATCAGTACGCGACTTCATGCATCACCGTTCTCATCTGGATTAACGTGCTGGACGTAGGAGAAAAGAAAATACGTTCGACATCCATTCAATAATGACTATCCCTACGTTGACGTCCACCTGATCACAATGTGCCTGTATCCCACGTCCCTTTAGTCTAACTTAGGTCGCCAACTTTAGTCCATTCAGTCTAACTTCAGAAGTTTCTGTTTCTTGGTGACTCAGTCTGTGACTTGTGCACCCACCACGCTTCTTCTGCAGGGTGCGCGATGTCGCGGGTTTTGGTTGCCGGCCCAAGAAGCCGCATTCTAGTGGTGGCAGTTTTGAAAACGCCTTCGTGCACACTTAGGCTTAGATGCACGTTAAACAACCCGAGGTGGTCTATCTTATTGCCGAGATACCTAGTGCTGCCATTCTTTTTTAGCCAATGTGTTGCTTTGGGGTATTCAGTGCCTCAGTAGACAAGAAGAAGCGTGTTCTCATCGCGTCAAACCTAACGTGGCTTGCACGAACTACCTTAATGTTCCTTGAGCTTACAACGTGCTTCATGTGGGTGCTGCCGCTTCATGAGAGAGAGGCATTCTTTCAAGTCTGCGATATTCTCGCGTAACGCAACTCGAGGTCAGAGCTGCTGGACATTGCGCGTAGGGGAGCGCCAGACGTGCGTTGGTTGATACGGAGACGCCGTTGATTTCTTCTTTCAAAGTATAGACTCGTTAACGAAACTTCGTGAAGATCTTTCTTCTGTATGTGTGTGTATGCCAGTGTATCTGCTGTTTCTGTGTTCATGTATTGACTGTGCATACCATAATTATCATCCAGCACCTCGTCTAGCCTGCCAAGTGATCAGCCAGGCTGACAATCTCCAGCTTCAAATTAAAGTCAGGCTTAGCGCACTCTCTCTTTCTCTCTCTTGTGTCGCAGCCACGCAGGGTCTGCGCAAACTCCATCATGGCTGCACGCCATCGTCGTTTGCGCACTGTGAAGCTCCTTGCGACATCGACCGTTATTCGTTAGAGTGTTCCGAATTTGGCAAAAACGTACAGTTTTAGCAGATGGACTCAGTGCACACAGAATGGCCCTGTACAAAAGCTCGAGGGACGTTTTGTTCCCGCGGGTACATTGGATGCTTAGGAGGGAGGCACTTCACTTCCTCCTCAACTTCTCGAACGCTGCAGGGTTGCACGAACGCTCGTGACAATGCGCGCGTGAACGTTCACCTGCTGGTGCCCGCACCATGAGTCTCCTTGTTCCTTGTTATCTTTCTTTCCGCCTTCCTCTTTCCCACGTGTAAGGTAGCCAACCGGGAGCCACCGCGGTTAACCCCCCTGCCTTTCCTTCTCGGTCTCTCCCAAAATTCCCTAAGCGATACAGCGTTCGGAATATGATCGGTGAGCCGTGTGGGCGAGCTAACAGGTCGAGAGGTGTAAGAACGGCTTGCATCCTATACTGCGCCCGCGCTTAACTCCTTCCTCGCCGCCGGCCTTTACCCCGGTGTATTATGACCGCCGTCAGACCCTGCCGCATTTGACAAGCGGCGCTCGGACGCAGCAGACGCCAGAGGTGTTTGCAACGCTACAGGTCTGCCTACAGCTAGCAACACTCTTCCTCGCCTCTCTGAGCCCCACAGTGTAAACTTCATTGTGGTCAATGCACTGCCATATAATAATAATAATAATAATAATAATAATAATAATAATAATAATAATAATAATAATAATAATAATAATAATAATAATAATAATAAGAATAATAATAATAATAATAACAATAATAATGCCTTTATTTTTCATCCCAAGGATGTGGGAGGGGGAGAGAAAAGCTGCATATCCAGCTTGACGGGCTCTCGCCTCCCCGATACAATACATGATGTTTAGAAAAAAAAAGGCAAACAGTACAAGCGTATGAGTACAGACAAAAAGGAATATTACAAATGAGAATTTTTACAAAAATGTACAATTCCAGAAAACAAAGTGATGTGCATAGTATCATGTCGTACATTTCAAACAGAAAGTTCAACATATCAACAAACCTTCTTCCCGCTCCCACCGTGCAGCTCCCGAGCGACGTCGCTCCTCGGACGAGTTCGTGCTGGTGTCTTCGTCGTCCTCGTCGTCGGACGCCGCGTCGGCGGGCGCCAGTTCCACCGAGGACGAGAAGCCGAGCTTCCTCAACGTCCAGCTGCGCCACGTGGAGAAGGCCCCGCCGCTCAACGTGGTTTTCCAGACGCGCGGAGGCGGCGGCGGGGGGGTCGGCGGCGGCGCTGCCGCGGAGCCTGCGCCCCCCGCCCCCCGCTCCGCGTCGCCCACGCTGACGTGGAAGAGCCACCGCGAGGACAACGTGGCCGCCACCACGCCGTCGCCCACGAGGCTGGACAGACACGCCGCCGCGTCGGCCAGGTCTGAAAGAGCGGCCACCGCGGGCGCCGCCCGGACCAGAGTGCGTGCAGGCGTTTGTTTCGTGAAATTTACAAGTGCTTAGCTGAAGTTATAAGAAAAGTTGAAGTTGCATGTGATATAGGCAAGTGTTTGGCCATTTTTCGGAGCGTCTACATGTTTTTTATTTATTAATTTATAGTGTTAGCGGTGAGCCCTAGTGCTTTGCCTACAGTAGCAAAGGTATCATTACTCCGCTTGATCTCCATGGATGGACTTGGTCGTGATGTGCGCGTTGACTACTATTATCGCCTGAAGGCGTAAGGGCATGACTTGAGTGCGTATCGGTGTTTTTTTTTTTGTCGTGGATGTGTTTAGTGGGAGTGGTAGTCAAACGTGCAAAGTTGCAAATGAAATTTTCTTACAAGTAGATGTTGCAAGTTACTTGAATCTATTTAGCAATGGAGTTATCGTAAATCACTCGCCTTGAATCCTCCAATATAGCTTGGTCGCTATTGTGTCTGGTGGCAAAAACCGTCAAAACGCTTCAAAGTTCTCGAGTGCGTTAGGCAACGACAAGAAAAACGGTGAACACCGCAGCTTTGTTGACAGCCACTCTGTTATTGTACCACAAAAATAGAGGAAATTGTACGAGTTGGTAATTATTGATGGTTCGAAGAGGTTGGCATAGAAAGAACGCAAACTAGATGAACTGAAAGAAGAATAGAAGCTCCGACTATTTGCCACCTGTCAGCTCTTAAACGGTATGTCTGTTGTGCTGTTCGTTGCTCTAGTGTCTGTTTTTTTTTTCACGCCTACATTTTAAAACCACGAATTCTTGTCTGTTGTGCAGTTAAGTACTGATCATGAATTTGAACCAACTATAAACGACCACGCAATTCTGCTGCTTGAAAAGGCGCTTTGTCGATAGGATCTTCTATTATGACGAAATAGAAGCTGTCACTGCAGGCTTGTCGTGGCACTTGGATGCACCCCGCAAAACCCCCATTCACAAGGCGATTCTGACGCTAGAGTGATTCGCATGAACAGACTGTTTAATCGGCAAATACAACATAATATTAGCGAAGGAGGCTGACCCGTGAGAAGCAGTTCTTATGAAGGAATAGCTTTGTGCAGTCGACCCTATACGTATTCATGTAACACTAAGTTTGACACTTCCCCTTCCGAGACAAGCACACTCGTGACCAGTGTACCGTGCATCCATAAGACCAGTGCTGCTGTTCGGCCTTGTTGGTGTGTCGAAGTAGCGATGTAAACCGCTGGTGCAGACGAGGACAATAGATGAGGACACGACACAAGCGCTTGTTTCACATCCTCCTCTATCGTCCTCGTCTGGTCCAGTGCTTTACACCATTACTCCATAACACCTTCCGTTTGGATCAAAAGCGCGATTGTTCCAGTTCTGCCTAGGTCTGTTCACTTTTGCTCTGTTTGGCTGACGGCGAGGGTGTCAACTCTGCGATGTCTTTTTCCCAACGCCAGACCGTGTCGGAATCGCTGGGTGTAGCCGAGTACCTGACGCCGAAGCGCGTCGAGCTCATCGAAGCTCCGGCGCCGGCCGCCAAGAAGGACGCCGGGGGCCATGCACGTGGCAGCCCTACCCGGACCGCTCTGTCCGATCACAGTGAGTGCTTCGCGCCTTTTCGCGAGAGGTATTAGCACCTTATTATACCCACTCCTAAGCTTAACGAGTTAACTCGCTCACAGTCTAACCTCTTGAGAGCATGCCGAACAAGCGTATGACACTGGGACGTTAGAGTATGCAAACAAGAAGACCGATTGTAATTGAATCGCAGAATGACGCGTCTTTAATCATATGCCCTACACACTGGACTGCCGAAATGGCCTGGTAATTGAAACTTACATGGCGCTGCATGCACGTTTATATGCTGTCTTCGCCAGTGGACTCCCTTGCCTTTTTTTTTTCGATATCTGTCGTATTAGAGCTCAGCCTTGGCGCGAAGCACTTTCTTGCCATACTCACAGCTGCACAAAAGCCGCATCTCTCGCAAGATTCTGGGCACATACTTACAACGCTCTTAATCTAAGAGGAGATTTGTAAGAGCAGGTGCCAACCATTTGTGGTGTCGGGCATATCATTATCGAAGACTGCCGGCCGATGGCATACAGCATTTACGAATGAACAGGTTTGTGCATCCCGCGCCACAACGGCTTAATTAGGTATGTCACATTTTTAGGCTACGCATGTGAGCAACCTGTCCATTAAAATTATTTTGCTTTGTCGATAATTGTTTCTGATCGACGCATTTGACTGAAAAAAGAACTACCTGTTTCCCCATGTCATTGATAGCCCGAACCGCACTGCACAGTGGCGTTTAAGGGAAGACTTATCTTGGGCACTGTTTATGCAGGTATTCTTTCATTTGTATGAGTTAATTATGCCATGTGAAGGAATACATTGCAGAGGAGCTACTTAGCAGACCCATTGGCTTGGTGCTGTTCGGTTTGTCTCTACATTTTGTGTCGTTGTTACTGTTGAACGATATGCAAGAGAAAGTAAACACACCAAACTGAACACGTTGTCTTTCGACTGGTGAAACACGTTGCGCAGGATTTGCTTTTGGCTTCACCCCTGACGGCCGCACGCAGTATACGCACACTTCTGGCGATCTAGGAGAATCGCTTGTTGCATTAGCGCGTCGCGCAGAACCAGGCATTGACACGCCGCTCACATCCACCGTGTTGGATACGACAGGATGTTTACAGCCGCGCTACGCGCACTGTCTGCGTCATCCAAGCCGATACAGCGGTGCCTTCGATCACTTTCCCACGCCGTTGCTCGACTTAGTGCGTAAGTTTGTATTCGTGCGCTCGCTTCCGCGCAGTTCCGCGAGGTGGCGTCAGGGGCGGTCCCCCGCTGCGACGGAGCTCGAGCGTCCAGATGCGCAGCCGCGATGCCATGTCGGCGGGCCGGGCCTCACCCTGGGACACGACGGACTCGGCCGTCACGCCGTCGTGGATCCTCGAGGCAGAGCGAAAGAAGAAGAGCGGCATAGACTGGGCTCGCCTAGGTGAGAAAAGAAGGCTAGGCACTGCCTACACAAAGCATTTCTTACACAGAATTGGCCGTGCGGAAACCCCCGAATGTGATTGTGGATTTGTAGACGAAGATATATATCACCTCCTTCTAGATTGCCCACATCACGACACACCAAGAAGCCGACTTAAATCAGCGCTGATTAAATTAGACCGCAGACCTTTCAGTTTAAGGAAACTTTTGGGCCCTTGGCCAACAACGGCCTTACAGAAGAGTGCTTTAAAAGCACTAAAGACTTTTCTTGAAGACAGCGGCATTGCTGGACGTTATTAGCGCTTTCATTGTTCCCTTCATTTCATTGTCACTGTATATATCCATCTGTTTGTGAATTATGTTATGTTGACTGTTCTGTTGTTACTGTATGTGATAATGCATTTACACGATGTATGTACCACCCGCTGACTAGACAATGTGTTATTAGGCGACAATATTTTTGTACTTTTGAGACTTCCATCTACGTAAGTGTGGAGAGATTTACATTGTATATTGTATGTACCATGTATTCCTTACGTCATAGTGTTCCTGTGGAAACGTTGCGTGATAAGTCCTGATGCTTGTGTGAAAAGACTATCCGATATGTAACCTTGAACCCTGTACGATGTATGACGGAACCACTCAAGAGATGAGGAGTAGCCGGCGCCTTAAACTGTGCGCCAACATCTCCTTATATCATATCAATAAAAAAAAAAGGTGCTCGCTCATTGCTGGCGGCATTGTAGACAGCGCCCCTGCTAAACCGTCCTTTCATGTTGCTCGAGGGAGGCTGCCGATGGGAGCAATGTGAAAGAACGAATCTAAACCTGCATTAAAGAGTGTATAAGTGGCCGAACCACTGTGGAGATCGCAGCTACCTATCGCGCGAAAGCACTCAAGGGCAGAAAAACGGAAGAGTATGGATTTATGTAGAGTATGAAATTGTTCCACAAGACTCGGCGTTCGTCGGGAAAAGAAGCAAAGGGAAAAAGGAAGAAGTGTCCGAAGGGAAACTGCTTCATACACATTTGCACGAGTTCAGTTGACCTTTCACGGTATTGCGTATGGATTGCGCGGGCTGATGTAGGTGCACAATGGCAGTGTGTAACTATGTTCTGTGTGTATCTGTAGAAAGGGTCGTTGCCTCGTCAGACAATTTAGCATTTAAAATCATCCTGAACTTTGTGTAAGGAACCAAATAAACGAAGTGAAATGAAGTTCGAATCGCTATTTCGTGTATTATCATTACTTGGAAATGAATTCGTGTTCCTTCTCATGTCGCTCACACGGGCTCAAGAGCGGCATACACCGGCCTCGGTTGGGTTAGAGAAGGTAGCCGTTTCTTGTTGGCAATATTGTACAGTGCAGATTAGTTATAATTTTCGGAGATCAGTATGAAAGGAAACATTCAAATTTGCATTGGTTAAGCCATAATGTCTGAACATATATGCATGTCGAAGCTAGCTAGCGCATGATAGACACCCAAGTAGGGAAATACTTACACGCAGGGATCCGCGCACAACACGAAAGCGTTGCCCAAGATTTCATGTTTAGCGGAGAGAAGAGAAATTTAGAAAATGGAAGGAAATGTATTTTGTGGCTTCCTACAAACTCGCATGTCTGGTTCTGATCGACACGTCGTCAGTAACCGACGCTTCAAAACGGAGTTTGCATTCCCTTTCAGATTGCTAACCGGTGTATTCGACTGTCCTTACCCTCAGTTCGTTGTACGTTAGGTTTCTAGTACAGTTCATTAAATGCCGTCTCGTCGTGCAAGAACTTGTCTATATATGATTCGCACCATGTTCCTCCTGCAGTTATTACATGCTTTCTTTCTTTGTTCTTTTAGGGCGCAGAAGTAAGCATGAACGTTGACCTGTACAACATTGTTTTAGTTTACATAAGTATAAAGGAGCTTATTTTTGTGCAGTATTTGTGAATATAATTTAAGCTTAATTCGTTGTCCACTGCGTCCAAATACTGAGAGCCGTGAAGAGAGCAGTGAAGTTCTCTAGGTTTTCATCGCAGTATAGCCTTCACGTGAGGATGAAAAATGAACTGGATCTTATTTTACACGATCGACGTCAGTAGACAACCGCAGGTTCTAATCCGCAGGCCTTGTCGAAAGCTCTGCGAGACACCCCGCGTGTGACAGTATCCATTACCAGTACCAACTGTACAGGCGCGGCATTTCATGGGCCTGTGTAACAAAGGGATCGACTATTCAGATAAGCACATTCGCTACTTGGTAGTAATTCAAGGTGCGGAAACGTTCAGAAGTTTTACCATGCATGTCCCTCCGGAATAAATGCGTGTTTCAATAAGAAATAACAAATTTCAGTAATAAATTACAAGGATTCTCGCCACAATGGAGACCATGCCAAGGGGGGTCAATTTGCGAATATATCTTATTTTATTTATATTTATTATATGCGAAAGCCTGTTCGCGACCTTGCAAGTAGCTGTGAGTGCTTTCCACGAAGTTTCGCACAGCGCTTACTTCGAACGGCTGTCAGCTTCAACCTTTAAGCTAACACAAGGGCGTCAGGTCAAAGTAAGTTAGATGGCACGGTAAAAAGCGTACGACCGAATTTACTGTTCTTACTTTTTTTTTCGAGTTGCAAACTGTTGCAGTGCCAACAGCGACAGAACATTTCTCCAGCAGAGTTGTCTTGCTCTTTCTTTTCGGCCGGCCGCAGACAAATCTCTGTCCCAGTCCGGTGGCAAGCGGGCGACAAACCTGTCCAGCGAATGTCTTCACCAGCCGACTTCGGCCACCGAAGTAGTGCCTGACTGGCTGAAGGAGATTCGAAGGAAGAAACAGGAGGACGCCTCCATCAGGCTCTCGAGGAGTTCAGGTACGTAAATCACACAAACACACACACACACACACACACAAAAAGAAAACTTACATTCGTATGTTTTCAAGAAGCTTTGTTTATGCATGCACCTCCATTTTTCCTATTACGTAGAGAATCCTCTGAAGTCCCTCCGTTTGGATAAAATCCCCCTCAGCATAATATTCCTGAGATTCCTGAGGCCTCTTGGTACCTTAAGTTCATTTTGTGCGAGCTATGCATTGCCACACATATATATGTTAGTTTTGGGGCCAGAAAATTAGAAATTTTGAATTTTTCGTATTTCAAACTTTTAGCTTTCTGCGACCTTGTGGATATCGTCGTCTGAACTACTACTTCGAGGTTGAACAAGTTGGTTGAGTTGACATTTATGCAGTTCAATTCTTATGTGTAGTAAGTATTGGATCATGGCGAAAGCAAGGTGCCAGTAACCTGTACCACATGGATGCCAACTCCTCCAAGACTTTCGCCTAACAAAAATAATGTGGGTGTTGGGTTAATATCCCTACGAACCGTCCTCGTTTATACCTTTTACTGTAAAATGAGTCTACAGGCCAGTAGCATAGTCTCGTGTCATTACTTTACTGAGCGCTGTAAGTGTTGTACCAGAAGCTAGCGTCGGTAGAAATAATCCCCAGGCTTTAGGCAGCCATGTAATTTACTGTGGCACGTTTGATGTAGCCTCTATATTGTTCTCGGAACACAGAAGATATTGTAGAGTCTGAAACTCACCGACTCCCTTTTTAGCATCGACTCGTATCGTTCGGCATGTAAAAACCTAAAATTTAATCAATTTAATTCAATAATTCACTGATATCGACTTTATCAACAAAAGCGGATGTTTTCCCTATCTTTGTTGCACAGCCGGGTTGATGTGGTTGTCTGTGCACTAAACTTAACTGCTGAGCAGCCACCGATACAACGCTTTGCGCTGAATAGCACTAAGCTGATGACACCTTCAAGGATAGTTAAACTTTGTTCACCCAATTGGTCGTGTAAATCGGCTATGCTGTCAATACTTTTGTAGGAGGCGGCGCGAGAAGGTTGCCGCCGTGGCCATTGTTCATTTAGGCCGGACGACCATGGTGGCGCCGGATCTCGGGAGCGGTCGAGCGCGCGAGCGTGTTCTATTCTTGCGCTCCTTTCTCTGGAGCCGTCTTCTTCGTCACCGGCTATGGACCATGAACTCTTGAACGAGCAACCGTTTTACGCCGTTCGTAAAACACCAGGTTAATAAACTGCCTCCTGATCAGTTCATTCACATACACTTCGATGGCTGCGCACCCCCTATGATCGACATATTGTAACAAATCTCAGAACGGAGGTAGTCTCTGGCAATCAAAAGCCAGCCTTCAGAGGTAGATAGTTGAGACAGTTATAAACGTGCAATGGCTTCGTGTTAATTCCAACGTTTCATGTGGCCTCTCCTTCATCAAAGCCTTCGCAGGGAACCTTGGGCTCACTTGCCCTGGCCACCGCAATGACATTGATTGACTCAGAATATACTCGACCTGACTAATACAAATTCACATTTTGACACACTGACATTTCGCAGGCAGCCAGGAGAGCAGGGGCAGATCTTCGCAGAGCTTTCCGTTCTTTAGTGCCCCTTGCAATTTGGCTGTGCCTTCGCCTATCATATCTCCAGCATGATGATTGGCTGAAATTTTATCGTATGCACAATTCTCTCGTAAGAGTTTTCCTGTAAGTGCGGGCCCAGTTGTTGTGACCGGCTCCTAGTACACCTAGTCATGCGCCAAAAAACGTTCGGAGATCCTGCTTAGCCAGCAGCGCGAAAACCCCCATACGTATCCCCAGGCCCCAGCCAGCACAGTTCCCCCAACTACCTTCGTGTCCTGACCTCGCGGCGTGATTCGCGCACCTTTCACCCTCTCGCCTTCTTGAAACAGGCTCTAGTCCGAGGGAACCCGACTTCATCTCCCTTACCCCGGACCAGTTCGCCGTCGACAGCCTCGAGGCAGACGCCCAGCAAGGTCCGCTTAACCACCACCACCACCACGACCACGACAACGACGGGGATTACGACGAGCCCTTTGCCCTACAAGATTGCGTGTGCGGTGCCCTGGGCGGCAATTCGTCTCCCGAAGGTGCCTTGATTCGCACGAAGACCCACTCACTCCTTCCGGCCTGTCTTCCTTTCCTTGGGAGCGCTAACAGACCCGGTTCGACTCTCACTGAGATGGTCTCTCTCGCAGGAAGGAAAATGCAAAAAACGCGGTGCTTGTCTCGTGTCGGCCTGCCTGCAACCTGCGGCATGTTTGCGAACGTGTCTCTTTCTCTTTCTCCGTGTATGTTTGTTTCGACGCTGTTTTTTCACACGACTCGGTCACGAGGTGAGGGAATGCGGAATGCGGAAGCGTCTGGGTACTTACTGCTAGCTACGTTTGGAGAAGTGTTCCTTTCGTTGTCACTTTCTGTACTCATTTGTCGTGTGGGCTGTTCTTTGGCGATTGGAGACGTCATGGTGATGGCTGTATTCTTTCTGTGCTGTATGTTTACATGCATTCACACCATTTTCTGTACAACCGTTATACTGACATCGCGATCGCTCGTCTAATGTCTCCATTCTTCGGGAGGAATATACTGTTGCGGCCTTTTTTTGAATAGTTACCGAAGCATGCCATATTGAGTCAAGCATGAGAATATTGGTCATCTTACCGTTGCAAATGGCCATTGGCTCTTAAGGGGAAAGGCTGGTGATTGCTTCATTTACGTCACCTAACAACGCGTTTTCCAAATAATACGATAATGTTACATTGATCTTGTTTTGCTAAATTCTAACTCATCGTGAGATATTCTGGACTTTTAAAATTTTCATAATGATGTTATTGAGAAAAGTAATATTTGGTAGTTTCTAATGTAGAGCTTTAGAGTTCTTTAATATCAAGTAGCTTAATAGATTCTAGAGAGCTCCAAGCTGGGACAATGCAATTCCCTTGGCCTTCCTCGTTTTCTGTGCGATGTTGTAATTCTCGGATGAACTGTTCTAGCTCTCGTCTTCTACTTGTAAGTTCATCAGCTTTTCGCAGAAGTCGCGGCGTTGAATTTCGTTGCATTTTCTTCTTTAACCCCAAGCACTCGGTTAACTTAAGGTACAAAACGAAGCATTAGCAGACAATATAATTTCGAAGTCCAGTCCTACAATGCGTAGTGGCATGCATAGGCCGATTTAATCCACCAAATTGCCATACTGAGGCAGTGGTTGTCGCAGCCTAGATGTGTTCAATCCAAAATAACTAGGTTAAGAATGTTTTTTTTTTTCAGTCAGGCCGTTCGTTATGGAGTATCACAAAACCTTAAATATCCTCTCCTAATCTTAGCTGAAAATACGGTCAGATATAAATTGCGGGTGACACCCTTTCTTTTTTTTTCTCTTGTTTCGGGGGCGGGGCACTTAAAGTAAACCTCGACAGCCGTTGCGCCGTTTCGTGATCTTCGCACGTCAAGCGCTGAACATCAAAGGGTGGTAAAAAGGAGGAGTACATAATTCGTTACTACAAATGGACTGTTGTGGCCCTAGTATGAATCGTACACTTGCTGTCTGTGCCTCTTGCCTGATAAAGGGCATGTAGATGAAGACGGAAGCTAAGTGCTTTATGAGAGCCTTCAATGTATATCTACATTGTTCTAGTGTACAGAACAATGCGAATTTGAGCGAGCAATAAATCCAGTTCGGTAGCAGATCCGTTAGTTCACAGGATGCTATTCTGAGAGGTAGGCCGATATGACATCCGAGTGAAAATTGAACCACCCACAAGACATGACTTTAAAAAACAGCAAAGTTTAACAAATCGATGCATAACTTATGTCTAGAAAGATAGAGCGAGACAATCAAGTCGCCAACGGTTGCCCATATATTGCTTCGCTCTAAGGCAGTAGCTCCGGACATATTGGTACACGTCTTGCGAGACAACTGCTTTACTGCTTCTTCATCTTTGGCTGACTGTTTCCTAGCTAACGTTGTGGCAGTAACTACACAACTTTTTGGAAATTTTAACAATAGGCTTTAACAATATATGTTAACAGTAGTACTTCTGCGTTGAGGACAAAACTGCAGATTCTATAAAGAACGTCTCTTCCCATTTGACCTCCGTCCCGTCCTCCGGAAGTAACGGCAAGCTCATATTGTCGTTTCACCTCATCGTATTCAGCATCGTGGCAAAATAAGCTCGTCCGAGCTCAAGCAGTGGTAGCATTGCTGGAGAAAGTCACCAGCAACCTAAAACGCCAGCAAACAGTCACCACCTTTGCCTAATGACTGCAAACCTTACATATTAGCATCATATCTTGCTTAGTTTTTGTCTGTGATCATCACCTACCCAGCTTGACGTGCGAAATCGCCAGAACCACGGCCTTGGTCGGGTGCGTTTGCCTACCCGTTGGAACTGGTGTTACGCTGGTGCTTTGCCTTATTGATCGCATTACAGCAACAAACTATCGAAAATATGAAAGTTTCCATGCCATATAGTAAGTTGTGCTAGGAAAGGGGCCATAACATCCATGTAACCTGCAGGGAGGTTTATTCGTTTGCGATAACATAAAGTTCGCCTAACAAAAATATATGACAGAGCAGGCGCTCTCTAGTTGGGAATACGTGGTTTATAAGGGGCCTCTAGCCATTACTTAGAGCATGAAATGCGGCTGGTGAAGTTTAGAGGAAATAACGGTTTCCACTTGTCCCAAGTTTATTGTCATTATGACAGGACGAGTAGCATGTCAGCTCTACCCGGATCATATTTGCGCAGAAGGAGAGGTTCGGGACGGGGAAGTCTGATCTGTGTTAGCTTAAAACAATAGACAAAGGAACGAACAAAACGGGGCAACGCTCGGGCGTCCAGATGACCTTCCGTGTGCGGTGTTGCTGGAAAGCCTCAGCGGCGGCGGCGGCGGCGGTGGCCCGCGGGCGCCGAGCAGCCGCCGGGACGACTCGGTCGGCTGGCCCGAGAACCTCAGCGCGTTGCTGGACGAAATCTTCAGCGAGGCCGAGGAGTCGTGCACTACTCCCTTCCCGGCACTGGTGCCCTCTTGTGAACCGGCGGTCGCGGCGGAGGCGCAGCAGCGGCAGCAGCAGCAGGAGGACGAGAGAGGCGACGCCGAGATCTACGTCAACGTCCCCCTCAGGGTTGCCCGGCCAGTCGAAGACCAAGACGCGGAAGAAGTAGCTCGCGACGAAGGCGCGTCGAAGTCGCCCGTCGAAGTCGCCGAGTGCTCCGAGACCACAGACTTGCAGACGGTTGCAGACGACGTGAGCCAAGCCGTCGCCAACACTGCCGCGACCGCTGCCAGCGCTACGGGTAGCTCGGTCGCCGCCGCGGTCGCGGCCGTACACGCCGTCAGCATGCACTCGCCCAAGCAGGCGCTCATGGAGGAGCTCAAGCATGTGCTCCAGAAGCGCTACACCATGGAGGTCCTCAGAGGTAATCACGAGCGCCTGCAGTCTCCGTGTTTGTGTCCGTCGGCGCTTGCCGGACCACCTTCGCTGGCACGCGCTGTGGGCGTTCCAGTGTCGGTGTTGATGCTTCCTCTTCTGTTCCTGCGAGCTTGTCGCCCCCGGTGATGCTTGGCGCACCACAGCACGCCGTACCGATGATGGTCATTGCGAAACTTGAGAAGACGGCTTACAAAGGAGCTTAGAGTCATAGAGAATGTTAACTGAAATGTAGAAGTAGTTACTGTATCGAGTGGCCCACATGAAAAGAAAAAAAAAAGTTTCGTCTTAATCACCATAGTTTTGCATCATCTTATCGCGCAGTGCGCTGCGGAGTTCCCTTGAGTAAAACGGCGTCGCCACATGTGTAACTAGCGCGCAGACGAAAGAGCAAATGCTTGCTTACTCGACACATTGATAATGACGAACGCAATAATAGAAAAAATTGACGCTAATTAAAAAAAACGACGACCAGAACACTCTTAATTAGTGTGGGGGCTTTCACCTCAGCTCGAAGTCTGTGGGTTGAACAAAAACAATACATCGTTACTGCGCTACTGTGATCCGCCATTTTCAAAGCAAGCGTTGTTATTGGTACAAACGTAAGCGCCGTAGGAGCTACTTTTGGCATACTGGACCTTGCGAATCACTACGTCGCTACTAATAGACTAACTGATCCCTGTCTTCGCCTTAGTACGGGTGACCATGTGTAGACGAGTTTGCGTGATACGCCCTTGCGGGATTGTAAAGTTTTGGCACCCGGAACTCGTGCTTGTGTAAAATGCACTTCGAGGCACTTGGAACGAAAGTAGTAGGAGAGAAACAGGACATTCGATCGGCTGATCTTAAGGGAACTGGGTTGAATGGAAATGAGCTCTAGATTTCTGGGAGGCATTGTGGCAAATACTAATAAATAGTGACCTTAGCAATTTATTTCATTAGGATGATGCCATGCAGGTCGTTCTTATAGCTTTCATAGTTCAGTAAAATAGCGCTAAAGCTTCTTCCATTCAGTGAACTAATTTACCTGTTTGCCAAACCAAATAAAACGACATCACATGATCAGGACCTTACTGCTTTCGGTTTACTTGAGGGGGCGCCATGGCCGTTCGAGTAAAGAAAAGAAGTCCGCATATTGATGTCTGCAAATGTCTGTTGATTGTCTTCCGTAACAGTTCAATAATCACAATAACGTGAAGGTGGATACCTCCCTTCGTCGGTAATATTTTTGTTTAAAGTACCGGCAGATGTATAGTGCAAGAAAAAAGCCCACACTGAACCAGCACAAACCCTCCGCTTCTGCCTTGCACTCTCTCACCTCGTGTGCCGTGTGACAGCACCGTTGTTTACTCCAGAACGCGCCATGCGTACCGTACGTCGTTTGCTTCGCGACAGCCAGATCGTTCTGAACATGAGCGGTTGCATAATGGTGCGCTTTGTCTTGCTCCCCTGCAGAGGATATTCTGAACGAAGCTAACGTTATCGACAGTGCCACACCGCGTCCTCAGACCAGGAGCCCAACAGAAGCCTCCAGGAAAACGCCACCGACCGCTGCCCAGAGATCAATCGAACAGCAACCGTCCAGCACGGCGATCAGCGGCGCTTCTTCCATTCCACCGCCGCCTCCTATGCCTCCGAGCGACTTCTGGTCGAAGCCCAAAGAAGTGTGGTTCCAGCAGGAGCTGCAGAAGCCTGGCGATGGCCGCCTAGTCGCTCCCGTCTGCCAGCGGGACAGCGAGACGCAGACCCACACCGTGGACTACGGTGTCCAGGTGGCGTCACCCGTACAGGCGTTCAGCCCTGGATCCATGCTGCACACGATGGCTCCCTTCGCGACCTACACGCGGCCTTTCGTTGCTCCTGGAGGCAACCAGGTGCTTCTCCTCGACGACCGCGGGGTCCAGCTTCAGTCCGGACCGCTGTACGCGATGCCCATATACGCAGGGACGACGCCGACCTCGACTTCCGATGGCGCGGTACCACTGCCGCCAACGCCGGCGGCGGCTGCGGCGACCGGAGTGTTCCCAGCCACTCCAACCATATTCATGGCCCGGGACGACGACCGCGTCACCAAGAGGGTTGCCATGGAGTCCAAGTCGACCTCCACCGACGCGTACTTCGCACCCACCCCGAGCCCAGCATCCGCGGCCTCCGGTACGACGGGTGGTGGGGACACCAAGAGCCTTCTCGACGAGGTCGAGAAAAAGCTGGAGGAGGACAGGAAGCCTCCGGATGAAATCCATCCTCGAACGACGACGCCTGCCGCAGGGGGCGTGTCCAAGATCACTACGGTTGAGACGATGACCATCATGGAGACGTTGCAGTCTACGACGGTGTCCAGGCGCTCCATCGACGAGACGTCTCTGAAGTCGGTGTGCGCTCGTTCGGAGAAAGAGGACGTCCTGTCAGGCCTGTCCGAGTCTCCGATACCTTTCGCCGACGACGACGACGCGATGGAGGAGCTCGGATTCTCGTCCCGGGTCGAGTCCAGGTCCGCTTCCCGAGCTGAAGAAAAGGCTGAAGCGGTGAGCGACGAAAAGGTCACCATGTACTCGTCCAGTAGGAAGCCTTCGGTGCCTCACACAGAACCAAACGAACCGACCCAGTTGCGCGACGTCAGATCGCCGCCATTTTCAAAGCAGGTTAACGGTGAACAAACAACACCAAAGGCGGCTTCCCCGCCTCAAGTTTCATCGCCGCCTCGAGTTTCATCTCCGCCGCGAGCGTTCACCCCACCTCGGGCTGCGACTCCTCCACATTCGTCGACGAAGCGTCCCATGCTGAACGGCCATCGCAGTCCACCTCACAGTCCACCTCGCAGTCCACCTCTCGAGACGTCCTTCGATGTCGTAGACAGAGGTTTCCACACCGAGCCCCTTAAGAAGAGGACCCCGAACGGAGTTACCGTCTTGTCCGGCTCCAAGGGGGAGTCTGTCACTTCAAAGTTCCAGAGGCCGTCCTGCATCAGTCCTGCCAGCTCTACAGTCACAACAGGTAGGAACTTGTTTTGCAATGTGCTATCGTATCTTTATTGTACAATACTGTCCACTGTGTAAGGGAAACAACTATTTAGGACAAAAGGTAAGAAACGTCACTTTCTTTAACTTTTTGGCAGCAAACGTTGATCTCAGACGGCAGACGAGCATGCATTGACAAAAAAAAATTTTTTTGCCGGCTTTCGCGTCAGTTGTGGTTTTTATATCAGGCCCTATAATGCTAGTAATGTTGCTACGTGAGAATCATACAGTGTATCAGAGGCATTTTTTGGTAGCTTCATGTACAACAAAATGTTTCTACGGCCACATCAATACTAGGCTTTACACTCGCCTGCGGTGTTTTCTCTTTATAACCGTGCTGTTCTTGCATGCTCTTGTCATTGTAATTTTGTAAGATCGTGCCGGTTTCTTAATTTCTGTAAGCGACATTTTCTATAAACAAGAAAAGCAAATACCTAGAAAAAGAAACAGTCTTGTTAAAAACAAGCTTCAGCTGGAGCCAACTCCCACGTCCATATATTCGAATAGATGTGAAAGGCATAAACTCTATCATTCTAAAACAGCTAAACTTACTTCAATGAAGCTTGTTGCGTCGTGGTGCGTCCGCACGATAGGTCCTTGAAACATTTTTTTAGTCTGGTTTGTTATGCGGGCCAGTCTAGGTGACAGTCTAATCAAAGGGGTTGGTAGATCGATCCTTATACCACTGCAGATTGTGTGCCCTCGGCTTCAGTGTGGTAGCGTTATGCAGATCAAGATTACTTTCGGTTATTTAAGGAAGTATTGTTCTCGGCGCTTGGGTAACTGGCGCGTTGATTGTAATCGAAGTTTCGTAGAAAAAGCAACGGACGATCGTCAAAACTTCCTACCGTTCTGCGATTTTCATCCTATCTAACAATACGGAATAGCCTTTCATTAGATTGGCGTTCGTGCTACGCTTGAGTGATTGTAATTCATTACAGTCGCTCAAGTCTACCATGAACGCCTGTGACTTTTTTTTAAATTTGGGAGCATAGATGTAGCCGACATTATGATCTTTATTTTAATACCGTTCTTCTCTAACATTTCTATTCGACCTCAAACTTGCGAATCTTACAAACTTACAAACTGGAAGAAAGTACGCTGTTAACAAGCGCCAAGTGCTCACAATGCAGTCGCAGCTGTGAGTGTAAATGCTTCGGCGTATAGTTTGATGCATGAAAGTAAACTTACCCCATTTCCTTGTCCAATCACCTTAGTCAAGGCAGCGCAGTTCCTTCCACTTGCCGGCTGCCTTGCCATTTAGCTGACGCTTCCTTTCGTACGTCCATGGGCAGGTCCCGACGGAACGCTCAGGGGAGCCCACGCAAGAGCCGCGGCTCAAACCCTGGCCTCTGCCACGAAAGAATACTGCAACGGCGACGTCCGCAGACCCCTGGGGCCGTTCAAGGCGACCAAGTCCATGAGCGACTCCAACCTGGGCGCCAGGACGAGACCCACGAAGAAGCCCATGGCGTCGCAGGCCACGCAGACTCCCAACGGCGTGATTCCGACTTTCGAGAGGCGCGGTGAGGGTGGCTTCGGGGGCCGAGCCATGGGCGTGCAGACCGACGACCGGATCGAGTCGTTCCTCAGGGACACGCTGCGCAGCTCGACCAAGGAGGTGGAGTTCGTCACCAAGGTCGACAGCAGCCAGCCGTCCAAGACCTTGAGGAAGAAGGTCACCACCAAGATCCTTCGCGGCACAAGCGGCAAGGCCGGAGGTGTGCGAGAGATCATCGAGGAGATCTACGGTGAGCTGGGAGTCGGGCCCAACGAACACTTCGCCAGTAGTATGAAAGGGAAACCCTTGGGGCTGTTAAGAATCAATCAATCAACCGATAAATCAATCGGTCAAGCAATTACTTCTCAGATCAATGAACCTATGAATATATTACCCACTAAATCAACGAATTCAATCAATCAACACGCTGTGTGCGTACATTAGAAATTTCAAAGGTGAATTTAATAATGCCGCTTCAAATCGAAATAATCCACTCAAGTTTCTGGCTTTCAATTTCTTTAACATTTGAGTGCGGCCCAGTCTATGTGGGCGTACAGTTGGGAGAGCCTGCCTGCCTGCAGTGGGAAAACATTTTAGGCTGCTTCGAAAGTTCCCGTTTCGACCTGATGGGAAAGTGTTGTGAAATTGCACTTTAGGCAAATAGATGAGGTCCCTGTTTCGACGTACTTAAAGACAAAACTACGCGTAGGTGGCAAAGGAAAAAAAATAGAGTATTTCGCATTTCGTTTGATATTCCAAGCCTGCGTTTCTCGAAGTGCCAATTTCATTTGTGGACAATATTTCCTTAATACAACGCAGCTCCAATCAATTAATCCAATCAGCCGAGCTATGTAGCCAACAGCTTATCAATCCACAACTGAATGAATCGCTCAAATCCCCATTTACTTGCAGATCAGTCGTCGTCGGTGGTGGTTCGTCCCAGCACGGCCATCAAGAATGTGACGCGTAGCGTGCAACAGACCAGCGATGGCCAGAAGTACCTGACCACGGTCATCACGGAGGCACCGCCCACAGGACGCTCGAGGAGGAACCGTAGGAGGGGATTCGTAAGTGTCGATTGTAGTGGCGTTAGGTGTCGATAATAAGTGGCCTGTTGTGGCTATCTTGCACTTTCGACGGGAAAGGGACGCCGTCTCGTCTGCGAAACTTATGAGCGTGTTTTCAGATTCATTTTCTTTTTTTCGTGCACTCTCACTTGTTTACGGAGGTGTATCTGTTAGTGTTCTTTACTCTCAGTGCACTCAATTTAGCGAATGTTCGTTCAATTTCACTATCCTACTGAGGCGTTATTCTCGGACGATCAATTTCAGTGGTGCTCTATGACCTTTGGTGACGCAGTCCCGGGCGCATTGTATGACTTAAGCGGTTTTGCTCAACCGCGCAGCCAATCAGCTCAACCGATTTTGCTCGGCCAGCCAATTAGCGCGCACTGAAAATGATATCCCCGATAGTGATCATCCGAGAATAAGTCTCCAGAGCTTAATTATCACTTCTTCCGTCTGCATCTAGCTTTGCTTGACCTGCGACAAGGAGTAGCACAGGCCAGTTATCGCGCCAACCTCTTCTTTAATTTCGTATTAATAAAAAGCAACTTAAACGCACAAAAGGTCGTGTTAAGCAAGTTTAGACTCGTAGTGGGCTGCTTAAAAGCCTTATTTTCATTAATTTATCTAACAAACTGCTCATTATTACGGGAGAAAAAGGCGAATTATCTATATTATCCAAATTTCAGCGCCAGTGCGGGAGTGTGACGTCAGCAATTTCATTATATGTATCTTCTCACATTTGCACTGATTTTTTCTCTCGGAAGTTGTCGAAACGTGGTACGTTTTACATTGCGCTTTGCTCTTTATTGTATTAGAACGCAATGTCACCTTTCTATGCAGATGAACACTTAACCATAACCAGAGCAGGCGCCGTCCAAATCTATAACACGAAATGTTAGGTACGCTGACACCCGTCTTACATTTTCGTCCCCTTTCCGCTTTCCCAAGCGTTCTATAGCGTCCATTTTGCTGTCAAAGCGATTATGACTTTTACAAATAATTTGAGAACGGGTTAATTATTCTAGCCCATAGATTCATCAGTAACATTCTATCGTTCTTCTTTATTTTTTTTTGAGATGGAGTCTATACATACCTCTGATAGTCTGTCCTGTTCAGTATACTAACTTTCATTTGAAATATGCACTGTTCCTTCAACACACCTTTTTCTTTTAAAAAAACAATAAGGGACAATAATATCCGCGATTAACTGTAGCAAGATATGACACCGGACTAGTTTCCACGCTGGGGACTACGATAAGGACACGTGTATGAAGACAAAAGCTGGATGGTTCGCAGTTATGAATACAGTTGGTGTCTGCGTAGGTTGCCGACACTGAATTTTAGATCCTGAAGCACTTGAGAAACCTTGCCAATTTCTTTAGAGTTGCTTTACTATTTTTCCATTGCCTTCTTTTTCTTTACAGGGCGATCCCGATACGCATATCATCATGGTATGACCTCTCCCAGGAGACAGCGTCACACAAGACTACAGTCAGCTCTCCCACGCGTCATGACTAAGTCATATATGTAGGCATCTGAGGTGGCCATCGGAATGGGCTCACCGTGGCTCCACGACCACGTGACCTCCAAGCGGGCTCTTGTTTCTGTTCCCCCTGCTTTCCGAAAAACTTTGTGAAGTGAGCTGCATTGTCATTTTTCTGCCCTGTTTTCAACGTATGCGCCTTGACCTCGTTTGGAAGGTGCGTCTGAAGACTGAGTGCTGACTGGATACCACATAACGTCCAGTGAGTTGTGCATTGCTTAGCACTGGAGCGAAATAGTGTATTTCTAGCCAGCGACGCCGTCTGTGTAAAACAACAGACACTGCCATGGGTGTAATGACCCTGACCAAGGCTTCGATCGATCTTGATATCGTAATCCCTCACATTCCAGCGATTGTGACAAATAGCTGACAGGCGGTATACTACAAAGTGTTGGGTCTACGACGTCCCCAGATCTTGAGCAATGTTCTCGAGGCAGCCGTACTCAAGACACTCGTTTAGCGTGTGTTCTTGAACGTCCATCTTCGTTTTATACGTATCTCAGTCCTACAAATCAGGACCCGCCGTGGTTGCTCAGTGGCTATGGTGTTGGGCTGCTGAGCACGAGGTCGCGGGATCGAATCCCGGCCACGGCGGCCGCATTTCGATGGGGGCGAAATGCGAAAACACCCGTGTGCTTAGATTTAGGTGCACGTTAAAGAACCCCAGGTGGTCAAAATTTCCGGAGTCCTCCACTACGGCGTGCCTCATAATCAGAAAGTGGTTTTGGCACGTAAAACCCCAAATATTATTATTATTACAAATCAGGATGGAAGAACCCTGTGGCATGCGCACATGCTGTAGCCACATCAATGAGTTTGAACTGCGCGCCATGTTTGAATGTGTGCAGCTTCTACCGACGTTCAGCAGGCGGCGCTGCCAGTCAACGAAGAGAAAGCGATCTGATGCATGTGCCTCTTGCGGGCACGGGGTTAGGCATGGTTGAAAGGGTAGCTGGGGATTGGGTTCCCCTCCCCCATCTCTTATAAACAAACATGCAAGTTCAAGTGGTCTGACAAGACGCTCTAGTGCCCCACTCCCTTTGGTAAACAATAGCAACTTGTTAGATGCAGAAAACGGACTGCTACAGGCCGTTAGCTGTCTGTCCAGTTCAACTGGCCGCTTATTCTTACCGGTGCCTCTGTTTGCTTTTCGAGAATCGTCGATCCAATCGGCCTACTCGAAATTTCATGCGCTGAATCCGATTTAGCTAGTTTTTATTAGTTCTTCTTTTTCTTTTTTTGCTTTTCTGTCGTTGAACAAACTGTTTGGTTCTGTAGTTTTGATTTGTGTTCTTTGTCTGTCGTGTGGGCATAGCGTATCACTGCCGACGTCACGTATAGAACATTTTTTTCTCGAGAGCTGCACTGTCATCATGCTTTTGTTTTTTCTTACGCTTCCCAGACAAAGCTATGAAATTAATTGGTTGTGGTTCTATGTCCACTGCATTCGGGCACATTAGATGTGGACCCGGCCTCTAGCGCTTTAGTGAGCCCGTATATGTCGCGTGTGAATTATCTTCTCTGTGTACATAGGTGTAAATTATGATTATAGGAAGTAATATATGCCTGTTTTTTTAAAACTCCTTTTCTTGCTTTTAGGTATGAAATTTGTTCACTACCTTTTCTTCCTTTTATTTCTATCAGTCTTCTTTTAGTGCATTCGTTCTCCCCATTATGCTCCGGAAAGCTGTTTAACCAGAGCCCTTTGTCTGCAATACGTCTTTGTAGCGCTGTTTAATAATTACCCGCGTTTTGAGGCGCCTTCTTCCTTCAGCAGAGATTAAAAGGGCGAGCGGAGTGTTGGGTCGTCGGCGCCTTTCATTACCGGCTCGTTCAAGCGTACAGAGGAGTCTTTGCTGCGCTGTGCTGGTTGCTCAGATGAAAGTACGAAGAATAAATGCGTTATTCTATGTGAGTACCAGTTGCTGACTTGTTTCTTTTGTTTACATGAGTGATTCGATCGCAAGGAAGCTTTCCTTCCCTTGGGGTCTTCCTACTTAAAAGGAGGCTTCAGCTCGGGTGCTCCTATATAAATACATGTAAAAGGAGAACTCGTTTTTATCGGCAACCACTGCATTGAACTTGACAAGGTTTGTTGCATTTAAAAGAAAAACTTGAAAGCTAGTGACTGTTGGTTTCTAATATTGAGTTAGGTCGTCAATCTTTTATTAAACATTGGCAAAAATCGAAAATTTTCAAAAAACGATACTATCAAGTTTACAACTCTGTAACTCAACAACGAAAAATGGTAATACAATTACGTGAATTGCATCTAATAGTACATCTAAAGTGGAAGAAATTGATATGTTACACATGAATATAAAGAAAATTTTGTAATTTGGAAATACAGCTTTCGCAGAACCCTTGTAACCAACGTAACAAATTCACGTAATATCTAAAATGACATACGGAATTTGTCCGCTTTGAATGATCTAATGGATGCCGTTTACAGAACCGCCACATCAGTTCTTGATGCAGAGCTATAAATTTGTAAACTTCGTGCTTCTATTTTTTTTCAAACGGTCGAATATTTGAAAATTCTTTGGTGAAATTCAAGCCCTAAATGGAAATTCCGGTTCCAACAGACACTAGAATTTAACTTTCCCTCTCAAATGCAACAAATTTTATTAAAATCGGTCCAGGGGTTATCTAAGAAAAACGTTTTCGCGTTTTACATGTATTTGAATAGGCCGCGTCGGAGTTGGGCCCGAGCTAAAGCTTCAACATGCGTAACGCAGAAAATGGTTTGTTTTGGCCACTTCTGCACATATTTGAATTGAATTAATTGGTTGCACTTAAAGAAAAAAAGTTCACTTCTATATTCACTGTTGGAAGCAGAATTCTGAGTCAGGCCATCAGTTCTTTCAGAATAATTATGCAGACTCCTCGCACCTAAAGAGGTGTTCACTGTCTAAGGTTGTAACCAAACCAATCAGCGTATATCACTTTAATCAAAAAGCTATCGTCACTACCATTACCGAACGAAAATAAATACACGTACCCTTGTCTAACCCTGTGTCATGTCCTATAGCTTCACTGGTTACCCACCTTCACAGAGTGGAATGACTCCTCAAATTTGTAAGAAAGCGGGGAGAAACAAAGGAGTTGCTCGATTATTTCGGCTTCGCCGCACGCTGAGCAGCTCGGAGATGGAGCCAGGTCTCTGCTTTACCACCGGGAGTCCGTCCAGGAGCAGACGCTCTGAAGCCGCAGCAGGAGAGACCACTCCTGTTTTGTGAGGCCGTGATCAGGGATGGGACTTGGGGGCCGACTGCTGGCGACACGCCGATCAGGGTGAAGTGCCGTAAGGTGCTGCTGCAACGTGTGCGTTGCATATATAGTCGAAGGCCGTTACAATTGACGCTGACGAGTAAAGTGACGCCTCTGATAGGGCGTCAGCCCCCTCATTACCCTGGACGCCGATTTCGAGGGGGGCCACTGCAGCGAAAGCTTCAAGCATTGCCAAGTTACTGGTAACAGAGTGTCAAAACGATGACAAGAGCGGTGATTTTCTTGTAATGAGTACGCCACCGGTTTGTCCGTAGTGTCCCACCGGTTTGTCCCTAATGTTCCTATCGCTGTTTACTTTGTCATCACTTTCTCTTCCCCTCCCCTCTTTCCCCAGCGACGGGTAGCAAACCGCATCTCCCCTCTGGTTAACCTTCCTGCCTTGCCCCTTTCCTCTGTTTCTCTATCTACAAATATAAGCCCTGGACGGGCTCCGGTTCTGCTCTCTGACGTTTTCGGATATGTTTATTTTAACGAAAGACGATACGAACACTGAGTCACAACGACGGGACAATGCCACAAGGATCATAACATACGCGAAGTACGAATCACTGCATAGATGGCACTCTTTCAAAGGAGTGTCTGAGGCCATACTCGCTAACATATAACCACATGTGTTTAGAAAAAGTTTATTTCAACAATACGCCATACGAACACTGAGTCATAATCACGCCACAGTTCCACCAGGACGATAACATACAAAAAGTACGAAGCATTGTATACACAGCACCTGCTCAAGGAAGTGTCGGGGGACCCATTCACTGACATATAACCACAAAAGTGCACGGGAACGCACAGCTATACATAAACTAATTGCCCCATTATATGAAATGATGTTCAATATATACAGTGAACAAAATGGTTATGTACAATGATAACGATGATTATATTGTAATGAAGCTATGTGATGTGCATATACAGATATCATCATGTATATGAGAGCACGCGCACACAGAAATCATGGGCACCTACATTCTATGTGCATTCAATGAATGCTTTTGACGGCCTGGCTGCAAGAACCAGGCAGGTCGAAGAGTAATCCATAGTCGACCACCAGTCACCGACGAGAACCGGCACTACCACTGTGGAAGGAACTCCTTTTTCCCAAGGAAGAACAACTCCTCTAACAGAAACGAGAGTAGCTCGGAGTAGAGCCTCTCCAGAAGTGGACACAGAGCGCGGCGATAATGTCCGGCGGCAACTGCCTCATACCGGTTACGCTGTAGACAAAAGGTCCCCGCAGCAATTAAATATCGTGTGAAGCGGCCACGTGAACAGAGACCTGATGTAGTAAATCGATTAACTGCAAGGTCATGGAAACCAGCATACACGGCCCTCCAAAATACCCTAGCAACGACACATTGCAACAGCGCATGTTTATTGGATTCTTGAGGGGGGCAATTCGGACACAGCGAAGATGGGACTACGCCCCACCGCTCTAGCCTGTCACGAGTTGGAAGCACTTGCCACTCTAGACGCCACATTAAGTCGCGTAGGTGGTCAGGCACAAATGACGCAGCTCTCGCATTACACGACACATTCTTGCAACGTGCGCGGTGCCCTGTGTGAACTACAGGAAGCAGTAAGGTTGACATAGATCTACAACACGGTTTTCGAGAACGTCTACATCAGGCGATACCTGTCGTATGTGGCGATAAAATTCCGCGGCCGTAGAGCAAATGCAGGTGCGTATAGCACTTGTCCGTGATCTAAGTGCACTCCGGTAACATGTAACGAATTTTTGTGCCAAGGAAATAGCAGGCTTGCTTCAAAAGGAGTGATTGTAGCCAGGGTGATATCTTTCGGCAGAATTTGCTTAGCGAGCCCGAAATTCACCACAGGGAGATACGCGGGATTGTCTGTGACCCTCACTATTGTATGCGGAGCGGTAATGTTGTGGGTGAGAACGATGGCAGTCATGGGAGCGGAGATGTAATCACCATCGGGAACTGGCGTAGAAGGCGATATATCGATGTATGTGAAGACCTGTGGTGGAACGTGAACAAAATCAGTCGGTCTTAGGCGAATTTCATGTGGTGTCGGAAGAACGTCCAGCAGAGGCAGATCAAAACGCACAGTACTTGAGGAACAATCGAAGAACGCTCAATGAGTGGAGAGGAAGTCTAGGCCTAGTATGAGGTCATGGTGGCATTGGTAAAGCACAGTGAAAAGGACGACAGTATGGCGGCCGGAAATGCTCACACGTGCAGTACACGTTCCGACCACGGTCACCGTGCTACCGTCGGCGATTCGTACGAACCGAGTACAGGCAGGCGTAACAATTTTCGTTAAATGGTGGCGTAGGCGGCTGGTCATAATCGATATGTGTGCTCCGGTATCTATGAGTGCTCTGACGGGTGTGCCATCAACTTGGACGTCAAGAAGATTTCTCGTAAGCAGCGTGAAAGGAGGATTTTGCGGCGAATGCGACATTGCAGCACCACCTCGAGGGGCCGCATTGCCTAGTTTTCCTGCTGGGACGGTCCTGGGTAGGTCGGCGACGGCGAGCGGTGAAGCTGGGGCGGACGTGGCTGACTACGTTGAGGCGAGGGCGAGCGAGCATAGCGGAGAGTCGACGTAGGGGCGTCGGAAGCGTCATAGAAGCGACGGGGTGAGGAACTTCGGGGCGAACTTACATTCCGGAAGGTGTTTCGAGGAGGGCACGGCCAACGGCTTCGGCAGTGATAGGAAACGTAACCGATTCGGCCGCAGCAGAAACAGATCGGTCTGTCGTCAGGTGTACGCCAGTCCGACGGATTCCTGGTAGTGTAGGGATAACGGGCACTATGAGGCGGACTGCGATAGGACCGAGGCATAGGAGCAGGGCGGGTGTCAGGGCGACTCAAGGAGCAGGCGCTGGGTAGACCCAAATTAGCGATTTCGTGGCGAACCACGGGCTGGATCAGTGATAGTCTCAGCAGTGTTGTTCCAAGACGTCTGTTGAGGCGAGGCAGGAAACGCTGCTTCGAGGTCGCGGCGTACAATTCGGGTCACGTATTCGCTTGGTGGTGGCGAGCAAGATTGGTTGGTGGGGTCGGTACAGGAAGAGGTTGCTGCAGTATTTGGAAGCCGTGTAAGCTTATTGTGTATACGGCGACTCTTCGCCTGCTCAACACGGCGACATTCCTTCACGATGGCGTCGACAGTCGATGAGTTTCTAAAGACCAGAAGGTTGAATGCGTCGTCCGCGATGCCTTTGATAATGTGTCCAACCTTGTCCGCCTCTGGCATGGACGTGTCGAGTTTATGACAGAGGGCTGGGACGTCCTGAATGTAGGAGACATACGACTCGGTAGCAGTCTGGGCATGCGTGCCGATTTGTTGCTTGGCGGCTAGTTGTCGACAGGTCGGATTGCCAAAAACGTCCGACAGCTTCTCTTTGAACAAGTCCCAGCTGGTTAGCTCTTCTTCGTGTGTGTAAAACCACGCACGCGGTGTTCCGTCGAGGTAGAACACGACATTGGCCAGCATTATGGTCGGATCCCACCTGCTCACCTTGCTGACGCGCTCATATATCTTCAACCATTCTTCTACGTCAACACATTCGAGGCCGGTGAACTTGCCGGGGTCTCGTGGCTGAGGTAGAGCAACGTCCTGGGCATGCGTAGTCGGCATTGTAGCTGCAGACGCGGTGCCTTCCACTGGAAGCATTGTCCCAAGCTGGGTGAGACGTCCGCTGCGAAGCTCCGTGGCGAAGACGCGTACCCCGCACCTCCACCAAAATGTCACGGGTATAAAATATTTACACAATGTATTTGCACGATGCGTATATATACAGCAACACAGAACCTCGAGAGGCTGTTGCCACTTCGTCGTCTTTACCGTCGACGACTTTGTCGTCTTTTCCACCGTGACAATATAACGACATACAACATAGTGGCCGATATTGGATACCTAGAACCTTAGCATTTTTTTGTAAAATCTAACGCTAACAATACAAGCTGCTCAAATAGTAGTAGCTACATAATGGACTTTTGGATTTCTTAATCAAGATGAGTAATCGCGGAAGGTGCGTTCTGAACATGATACTAAAGTTTACAGCTTCGTTCATATTTACGGTTGAGCCTATGGTTTATTCGAGAAGTAATTGTAATTTAATGCTTGTTGTTCAATGAACTGTCAGCTTTAGTCCCAAACCGACGCTGTCCAAATCTTACGACGTCACGATGAGCTAACTTGCAAACTTGCAGCCTTACTTTAGTGGTTTACTTACTTTCTGACTTACCAAGAAATTGACAGTTCAATGACGCAAGCATTTATTTTATCAATATCGTTGGAAGATTTGGTGCACATCACTAAATTTAAAGAAAACAAGCATCAAGTTTACAACCCGGCAACTCAGCAAAGAACAACAACAAAAAGTCACAATTCTGTAAACCACACATATTGGGACATCTAAAGCGAACAAAGTGGATATTACACAGTTATGAAATGTATGTACCACCAATTTGTGAATATGACTTTTGCAAACTCTTGTAACTATAATACTATCACGTAAGCTGTAAACTCATGCATCACATTTACCCGCTTTAGACTTTCTGGCATGTGCAGTTTATAAAATCGCAACAGGTGTTTTTGGCGCAGAGTTACGGATTTGTAAGCTTATTCAAGCTTACCAACCTTCTACAATGTCTTCAAAAGTTCTGAGGCGTTAAATGGACATTTCGTTCACTACAGTCGGTAGAATTCATAGTTTTTTTCCTAAGTGCAACGATTTTCGTTTAGATCAGGTGAGCAGTCATCTAACGATAGCACCTTTGTGTTTCACACGCGTTTTTATACGGCAATCAGAGTTGGCTCAGAAGTAAGCCTTCCATAAGAAGTTTAGCTCCGTCCCCCAAGACCAAAAGGATTCGAACCTCTGCGTCCGTGGCTAGGCGCAACTGCGAGACGAATGCACCAACCGTAGTGCTGTCATGCAGCTTCCTACTGGTGTTTTCTTTATTTCATAGTTTGGCCGCTTGATAAATTGTGGAAGATTTTGCACGCCAAACAGACTCTGCGACTATTGCTGTCTATTCATGCGTGCCAAACAGACTTTGAGACTCGTGGTGTCTACCCATGTATGATTGCACAGGCTGCGGTGTTCTCGTCACATATACTAAAGAAATAAAATAATGTGGTGCTATAGTGTCTACGAGAACTGCAAGCATGGTGGTTCAGCCAATAAGAATATGATGGGTAGCACATAGATTTGTCAAAATTTCATCCTCCTCGCTTCAAACGGCTTTGTAACTTCGCTAACGGATCATGTTGGACACAGCATTGCGTTACCAGCGCCATCATTTATCGCCATCATGCACGCACGCATAGTGTTGTAGTCATCTCCGCTTGGAAAGGTTAGGACTGCTACGTAATTTCGGTCGAGGCAGACACAGCGAGCCACAAACAAGAAGATAAGCAAGCCCATGTACTAATAGCAGTTCCCATGATAGCAGAACGATCGCGCATAGCACTAGAGACCCTCTAGTAATTTTAGTAGGAAACCTTTTCGCGCAGGTCAAAACACGGAATACTGCTGCAGGTGAGAGCTGCATTGTCGTTGCATCGAAAAGAAGATCGTGGTGTCTTCTGTGAGAACCTGTCTGCTACGGTCGCAGTGAATGACTTCATAGCAGAAGGTATCGCTGAAGTGTACTGATCTCTTCTTTCTTCCGCCATGTGGTACGACGCGAGTTTGAATGTAGTGACTTTCTTATGGATACGTCGCTCACTCGTATTGTCCCTCGATCCTCAGTGGCGTTCACCGGATTGCTGATCCACTTCTGAAACCGCGCATCATGGGGAGAAGAAGCATTTGGATCTTAATACTGAAAAGAATACGAACCTTGATGTCAGCCTCCATCTTCCGCACGAGCAAAAAATCGAGAGTCGGAGAACATGATGCATGCTTTAATAGAAACACACGAGTGAGGTGCGGTCGCAGTGGTGCCACAAAAGACGAAGCGGGGAAAAACATGCAATAATGTTTTCTTTTGCGTGACTTTGCGACTTGTCGAATAACGAAGCAGCACAAATAACAATTCGTGACAACGAGAGGTAACAGCGACGACGTATCACATTTAAGTTACAATGGTTCACGAAAAATACGTTAACGATATGATACCCGTATATTGTTGGATACACTGTGCGTCACCGACAATGATGGGAGATCGAGGTTGAGCAGCCGGCGTTTAACAGCTTATGGCGCCGTTTTTTAAATTAAATATGCCACTGTTCTGATGGCATGGCGAATGAACCTATGAGCACAGGTAATATGAGGCAGTGGCGCCATCTCGAGGTGCCTGCGCGCAAGCATTGGAGTGTAGTGGACGCCATTGCTATAGTGTAGCATGGCTAATATACCTCTCGTTTAGTAAGTAGCCGATGGGAACGCAGCGTTTTGCAAAAAGGCTGCAAAGTCAACAAGGACGCATCGGAACCAGCGAGCACCAAGTAAAAGGAGATATTACGGACTGTGAAGATGTGCGAGCGAATGTTTATCTGAGCTTTGTAGGCGCTCAATTTAAATTTTGCCACGTACCATAACTGCATAGTACTTATCAGCTGACAGCGTCGTGGAAATCAACAGAGGGCGGTTAAAAGCTTCGTTTTCTTTTATTCAGCTGATAAGAGAATACTCTTCTGATGTTTTGATATTTCTATCTTCTGCCCATTTCCTGCCACTGTGCTGTTTCTAAACGTTCGCGCTAGCGCGGAATGAGGTATCTATAGATAACGCTGATAACAAACATTTTAAGAAAAAGCTTCAGCTCGAGACCATCTCTGATACGCCTTTTTTGAATACATAATAGATGTTCTAGCAAACGAACGAAGAAGGTTAACCAAGTATCGACGCTGAAGAAGACGTGGTCGACCTACATAAGGGTTCAAATCATTCGATGATTAGACGTTCCATATATATCGCACCTAATTGTGTCTCTTTTTCATGTTAAATATTCATTCATATTGAATCTTATTCGCATCGAATGTCACACGCAGTTACGTCGACCTTGTCTTGTTTAGCGCCGACACTTGATCGAGCGTTTCCAGTTTTCGCTCTTGGGGGCACGTGGGCCGATCCCGGAGAAAGTGAAGTTTACGACGTAATGTGGTTAATGTTCGCTTATATTGGGGATAATTACGCCACAACATTACTTTTTACCTTCTTTTCGGCTAACTACCACTGCCTTGCGCGCGCCCTGCTTAGTCCAAGTGAACTCACTGCTTCTCCCCAAAATGTGCCGCATGGCGGCTTTGCCTCAACATCATCATATCTACGGCGGTGCACCCTTTACAGGGGTGTTGTGCATTGGGGTTAACTTTTAGCTACATTGGCACTGATTAGGCCCATAACGTTAACTTTAGCTACTCTGCGACAAATTGTCGCTTTTTGTTTGGTTAAAAGCTACGTTCAGATACATATTTTGACTCGCTACAGCACTCCGGAAGATCGAATAGGCCATTTTTTCTGGAAGTGGCTACAAGATACACAGATGCCAGATATGCTAAACCCGTGCAAAGTCAGATAGAAAACCTCATCTAAACAATTACTGCAATTTTGTAAACTGAACCATTTAGAGCGCCTAAAGCGAAATACTATGATAAAATATTTTGGAGTAGGCGTGAAATTCTTACGTGAGCTTTGGGAATCTCTTGTTCCCATATAGGTGTTATATATTACGGGGGTAATACATCAATTTTGATTACTGTGGACGTTTTCATTTTCACAGCTACTAAAATTTAAATATTGTTTTTTATTACAGTGTTACACCGATGCCAACTCGGTGCTTCTCTCCCCAACCCGTTTCTTTTTTAACATTTTTAAAGTTTCAAGTATTTTTCGCTGAGGTCTAAAATATTTGTACTGCAAACGGTAGGGACCTTCCTCTTTGAAATAAAATGAACCTCATCAAAATAATTTGAGAATGGAAACCGAAACAGCTTCTTTTTTCCCCACGCATGTATATAACAGGTCTTGAGATGAAGCTTTGTCTTAACTGACGCCATCAAGAAACGTTACATACGCTGGTGGCCTGTGTCGTCACCGCAAACAATGCGCTAGATCAAACAATGCAAGTCGAGTGACGTTGCTCAGTCCGCAGTTTTCTTCACGTCGATGTGCATGCGCGCGCAGCGAACACTTTGGAGAAGCCCCAAACTAGCTTTGGTGAAGCGCGTATGGCCCCGATGTTACCCCGGCTAAAATAACTGATCAACCCGCGTCTTTTGTATTGTTCTTGACTTCATGCTATCTCTCCTATGACATGCAAAACGTGAAGCCAGTAATACTTCAGCAACAGCCCAGTACCTATCCCTTTAACAATGTTCGTAATCGTGCATTGCGGAAAAGGCGACATAGTACTCCTATAAGCGTTTAAGGTGAAGGGACACTAAAAAGCAATGCTAATTTTGTTTATAGAAGTAAAGTATTATTCCAAGGGTTCGCTTTCTCTTGTTTTTGGTAAAAAGTTGATTATTACTGGACATAATGAAGACGAAGCTCGCCTTTCTACGCGGAAATCTTGGCAAGTGTACGCCAGTGTGACGCCACGTATTTCGAAGTACTTTATCGCGTTTAGGCATTTCTGAAGCAGGAAACAATTTCAGAAATTTTCTAGGTTGGCTCTTTGGTTTCTCTAAACTACAATGCCATTCTTCATTACTGGTAAACAATTACTACGCTCGAGCAGACGCTCTGTAAATCAATTACGTCAACGCGAGCTGGAGTTGAAATCTCAAGGTGTAGTCGCCCCTCGTTTTCCATTCTTAGGCCTTTCCTGTCTCACCAACCCTTGCTCTCACGATAAGCTTGAGCTTTTACTGCTTCAGAAACTTAGTTGAGTGCTGCAGCATAACATAAATGCCTTCATCTGTGCGCCTACAATTCTTCAACTCTCATTCCACAATATTTCGATTTCACCACTCTCTTAAAGGCAACCCAAAACGTCTTTCATCAGTGCCACAGTGCCCTCCCACCTTGGGTCATTGTCCACGTAAACAGTCATTGAAGGTTTATCTGCTCGCTAGCGAGAAAAGATGCTATCTTAGCGCAACGGAATTAGTTGATAAAAGACTACAAATGTGCAAGCACAGAGAATGAGAAAAGGGAGTTTTTCTAGATCCCTGTAGGCAAACACAAGCACTGAAAGTGTTTGACACGTATGTAAGTACATTTCTTGGGGAGAAGCTTTGATGAAGCCACTGTGATGAAGGGCGAGATTTGTCACAAGGGCCAGTTGAGGAGTTCCTGTGACACGCAAGGTGCTCCGAACTTTAGGAATGCCGTTGGGAAGCATTGTACCGTACAATCTATGGGGGTTTTGAAGCGACGAAGTTTCTACGAGGACCCCACTACGTTGTTTGATGACAGGGCCGGTAGCGCACTCAATGGCTTCGCAACGTTTGGCAAGGATTTGCGGCACATGTCGCATTTGATTTTAGAATGATTAGGAGTGGTAGAACAGAGAACGTACAAGGGAGGTGTCTTCAAGACAGGACCCGTTGTCGAAATGATGGTTTCAACGACGATTCCTCGTTCTACCACTGTTAATCACTGTAAGCCTCCAACTTACACTGAATCTCTCCCTTGTTCTGGCTTACAATTAGAGCGCACTGGTGAAAGTTCAGTTTTTGGTTTAAGTAGAGTCACTCGACAGGGGGTGCACACAAACACACGCATATAGCATAACACAAAGAATGGCACATAGATTCTCCTTGGTAATCGTTCCCACATGGTACAGTCAGTCGCAGACAATTTCTCAAGCAGAAGAGGAACAGTCGTTTCCTTTGACACTCAGTCACAGCTGACCTCTGCACTCCACGGCGTTCCTCCGCAGCGTTCCCAAAACTAGCGCAGCGAGTGCGCTACAGGAGCGCTGACTGGCCGTTTCTGGAACCCGTGCAACTGCTGAGTCTCGGCGATCTCTGTTGATCTTCTGCGGCGCAAAGACCGGCTTCTTGTTCACCACTCTCGACGGGTGACGCAGAAAGCAGGCACGCAATCAGGACTGCTACCCTGGCTACCCGAGTTACCTTGCCGGCCTTCAGGCACGTTGTAAATGCAGGGACGCCGCATTCTCAATCGGCCGATCTTACTTTCCCCACTTTTCGTGAACACTTCGAGCAAGGACCATCGCTCTTGTGGCTGTTTCTTGAATGCGCAGAAATGTGCGAGAGGGGCAAACAACCCTGATGCCAGGTGTGCCGTTTCCTTTCGTCACATCCGCTTCTGCTGAGCTGATTAAGCCGTTCAACCTGTATTTGAAAGTGACATCCGCGAAAGTGATCCATTGGGAGCAACGTTCCAGAATTGGCGATGGTGGTCACGGATATCCTGGCGATCGAGGCCGGCCACAGCTTAGCCGGGACGTATTTGGTGTTGTATCTGGGGTGCGTGAGCACGTGTCCAGCCAACCAACGTCTCTTATGAATGCAAGAAGGCGTGAAAATTCGGTTTACAAGCACCTTTCTTCGAAGAACTACGCTTAAGGAGCCTTCGTGCATTTACAGGACTGGCGTCGAAGCTTCTTCGACGGCGGGTCGCTGGCCGGGTCCTCCTCCGGAGTCCCTATGCACGGGTGGCGTCCCGGCGGCGTTGCGGTAGAACAGCAAGACCTCAAACAGGGGCGCTGGCGACTTGCACCTCAGGAGACGCTTGAAGGCGTTGCGGAAGTCACTCATGCGATAAGCGTACAGGAACGGGTTGAGCGCCGAGTTTGCGTGCGACAGAACGATGAGCACGTCGAAGACCCAATGCGGCGCCTCGCATCCGACGCAGAACGCCTTGATGCAGTTGAGCGTGTACAGCGGGAACCAGCAGATCATGAAGAAGAGCACGATGGACAGCAGGGCCTTGGCGGTGCGAACCTCGCGCTTGTGCTGCTGACTGTGGTGGTGATGCAGGTGCAGCGGAAAGCAGTGGGAACAGTCGCTGTTGCATCGGTGCATGCGGCGACCCTGGTGGTGGCTGTCGCTACTTTTCCGTCGGTTCCTCTTGTAGTGACCGAACTCCTCGACGTGCCCGTTCCTCAGCGCTACTCCATTGTCACCTACATCGGGCGCTGGGTCGTCGTTCCTCTTCGCCTCCATCTTCATCTTGTGGTGCGTTCCGTTGAGGTTGACAATTGATTCGTGGTCGTTTTCTTCGGTGTAAACGATGCCGTTGGACTTTGGGCTCGTCGGCGAAGGCCTGGGGTTCCGCTTGTGGAAGTCGGCGCTGAGTCGCCGACACCGGTCTACTTCGCTCAGGTCTGGCGTTTCCTTGAGTGGTACTGTGCAGAGGGCTTCGTCGGAGCGGCTGTTGTTCCCGGCGCCTCGCGATGGGGTGCCGTCGTGCTCGGTTCGTACGTTGTCCGCGAAGACTGTGATCTGCCGAAGCTGCACAAGAGACAGACAAGAAACGAACAACAGCGTTAGTATAACACATAGACGACGTGAGAGCTCCAGTTACCTAGGATAAATAGCACATGACTTCTACCCGCAAGGTAGTTACATCGCTTGCGATGAAGCCAACTTAATTTGTAAATGCTGCTAATGAAAACAGGTATGACTGCATTGCAGTGTTCGGAATTCCTTTTTTTTCTCATTTTTTGAGGCGCGCTGAATGTCCTGCAATAAATTGCATCGTCAAGCCACCGGCTATGATGGTAAGACGGACGCTACGTTCACATTTATTCATTTCGATGCCAGAGCATCAAATGGCCCATTGCCCATTGAGCGAAAAAGCCAGCGTCTGTAGCAGCGAAACAGCTCCTAAATTCCCATTGGCTGTGAAGCCACGTCACGAGCGTGCCTCGACGGAGAAGAGCGGGAGAAACGGAACACCTGCTGCTGCTCTAGCGCTGCAGGTGTGGCGTGAGGGGAGAGGGCTAGCGAAAGCCTGCGCGCGGTCCGTATCTCTCTCTCTTTCTCTCTCACTCCCACTGGGCTTAGCTGC